>NC_057801.1:541076501-541151202 GCF_018294505.1 Triticum aestivum
CATCGGGTTCAGTTAACAGCCATCGATCGATCGCTCGGGTTCAGTAACGCGTAGCCTGCAATGCAATCGCTCGGGTTCAGTTAGAGCCCAACGCCTTGCTCGGGTTCAGTTAGAGCCAACGCCTCGCACACACGTGCGTACGTGTACAAGAGAAACACGCATCGCTCGGCCCCCGACCTCCTATCGTAACCGGCAACTCCCCGAATTTTTCCTCCCCCTCGCTTCTACCACGGTTTTTTCCGTCATGGACGGCCCAAAGAATGTCATGCAGCTGCGTCTACGGCCTGCCCAGGATGAAAAGCCCATTTTCTGTCATGATTTTTTGTCATAGAAGTAGGAGCCCACCACATCTATGATGATACCGGGTTTTGTCACAATTATCGTCATAGAAGTGTCATATGTATGACAGAAAAAAAATTCGTTCGGCCCAAAATGTCATGGATGTGTCTTTCTTTTGTAGTGCTACTAATTATAGACCCATAGGTCCGTGGTAAACTACTCATGCATCATTGGAGGGCGGCAAGGATGATATAGATCCCCCTCCGTGATCGAATTCCCCTCCGGCAGAGTGCCAGAAAAGGCCTCTAGATGGGATATCATGGTTCTGGAATTTGCGGTGGCAGAAAAAGTATTTCGTGGACTCCTCTGTTGGTTTCACGATGTTAGAGAATCTATGGAGGCGGCGTTAGATCAAACGACGCCACGTGGGCCCCACAAGCCACCAGGGCAGGCCTAACCCCCTCGGCGCGCCCTAGTTCCTCGTGGGCCTACGGTTCAATATCTGGTCTTCTCCCAAAGCTTCTAGTGTCTCTTTTGTCCGGAAAAAAATCTCCAAAAATTTTGTGGCATTTGGACTTCGTTTGATACTGATATTACGCGAAACCAAAAACAAGCAAGAAACAACAAGTGGCACTAGGCACTAATTTAATAGGTTAGTCCCAAAAAATGATATATAATTGCTTGAAAATGTATATAAAACATCCAAGATTGATAATATAATACTCCCTCCATTCCTAAATATTTGTCTTTTTAGACATTTCGAATGGACTACCACATATGGATGTATATAAACATATTTTAGAGTGTAAATTCACTCGTTTTTCTTTGTATGTAGTGACTTGTTGAAATCTCTAGAAATACAAATATTTAGGAACGAAGGGAGTAGCATGGAACAATAAAAAAATATAGATACGTTGGAGACGTATCAGTGAGCACACCATCCAATCTTTACTTCTGGTCATAATTTCAGTTTGTGAAGCTACTATATTTTATATTGCTCCATAATATCTGAAATTTTATGTGGACATTCTCCTACCTATATAACCTCCCTCCACAAAATTTGAGCTCATTTCATTTAGCCAATTTCCCTCAGATATTTTCCAAAGTTTTTGTCCAATGGGAGGCGTTGTGAAGGAAATACCATTTTTATTTATCCAAATAGCATGAAATTTTTATAGTGCCTTCCTATGCCCAAATCACCATCCTCCACCAAATTTTAGCTCAATCCATTCATCCATGTGAGTGCAGCATCTATTTCCATCTTTCTGTCCAGTTGGGCACTTTGCAAAGCAACTACTAGCTAGACACCTCTATTTGGGCTGCAAATTTGCCAAGGTGGTTTTCTTAGTGAGTGATCAACCCCAGCCAAAGCTTGGCATCTATACCCAAGCGAGCCTCCCCCAGTTCATTGCAACACCCTTGCTACCAGAAGCTACAATTGATGGAACTGATCAACACAAAGTAGCTTTAATCGAACCAAGTCCATAGTGGAGTTGCAGGATGAATGGACTACACCTGAACATATCTTTGCATGCATTTGTACCCTCCCCAAGCCATGCCACGCGGCTGGCATGCCATTCGATGTGCTCTAGACATCGGCGCCCTCAGCCACCGTCCAAACCTTGTGCTCTCGTCACCGCACCATGTCTACAACACTGCCCAACCTCTCCTGCATCCACACGCCCTTTCTAGACACCTCTCCCCCTCCTCCTTCTGCCCTAGCGTGCCACACCACATTGGGTGCCCATGGCCATCGTTGTCATCTCCCTATATTCTTCCTCCTCGAGCTCTCCCGAAGCCTATGTGTGCTTCTCCTCTGCCCCATGGCCTCTCCCGACACCGCGCCCATCCATGCATGTGTCCCCAAGCCACAGAGTGCCAGAACACGCATCACTGCGGCCGTGCTCACCACTCGCCATTGTCGGGCTATAAATAGCCATACCCAAGGCCTCCCGAGCTCACCAACCTCCTCTCATATCTCCTAACAATCCCCTAGCCCTCTCAACTCGCCCCGGAGCCTTTCCTTGCTCACCATGGTCACCATTGCCACTGTCGGCTCCACTCAAATTGGAGCAATGTCGAGCCCCTCCCCTCCTCTTCTCTCCACCAGAGAACCAACCAAAGCCCGGCGAACCTCCCCATCTCCTCCGTTCATCCCCATGGCGCCTGTGGGCTAGGCACCGAGTTCGACCGAGGGTCAATTCTGCCAGGGCCCAAAACGGCATTGCCCTAGTCTTCTCCAAGGTCCGTGCTCTATCTGGACGGGTGCATTGTGTCATCTCGAGCTCGCCGGTGGCCGGAGCTTGGGCGGAGGTGGCGTGTGCTGCCGGGGGTCATCGCTGGAGCGCACCGCTTCCTCTGTCCTGCAAGCCTGTGTAAGAGGTTGAAGAAGAGGGCGACCTGCCAGCGGTCCCCGCTCGCTAGTGACCCAGCCGGCCGGGCCAATGCTCAAGTGGAAGCGTATTTCTCGAAATATGCTTTCCTGTTGAGTTAGCGCATTCAGCTGTGGATTCGGATGGGAATGTGTTTTCTCTACCGCGGAAGCATATTCCGGAAAAATGCGCTTTATGTTTTACCCCACCGGCCGAAACCCTTATATTGTTAACGTTCACCCGTTAAGAGCAGAAATGGACAGATTCTATTTGTTTTCTACCTAACAAATGAACGGTCATATCTTTGCAACTGTAACTCTGATTCAGGTGATTTAAAAGCCCACATCCTCTGTTCGTCGAGCCCATTCGTTGGTAGCACTTTCACTATATTGTCGCATTCTTAAAATGACCATTTTGCACTTGCCCTCTAATCAGCTCAGTTGAGAGAGAAACATTTTTAGTAAATTTTTCCGTGAGCTTCTCGCACTTCTCCCGGATGAATCCATCAACCCCAGGCAAGCCATAACAACCACTTGCATGATGGCATTGCAATAGCCATGGTTTTCACTTGAATTACTAAACAATTGTGTGCTCATGCAATTATTTTGTTAATACTATGAAAATGCTTGTAAATCTATGCTTATCCTTATGCCATGTTCATGTGATCTAGTAAGTTAATTGATTAATTGCTAATAGTATTATTCTCATGTTCAATTCTTGTAATTATTTTCAATGCTAGTGATAATGATATGCTCACATGAATAGTATGGTTTGTTATGAAAATACTTGTGAGATTCATGATCATCACTATGCCATGCTCATTTTCTCAAGTAGACTAAATGATTTATTACTATTGATGATAAGGTTCATATCTTAAGTGGTTATGTTGCCCATCCATGTTTATGTTGATATCATGCTCATATGCATTGTCATTTCATCATGTTATGGCTTAGCTCATCACCATTCAAATTACACCTAACAATAGCTGAACTTGAACAAATTTGTTGGCTGGATTATAGTGCCACTGAATCAAGCTCACCAGTGCAGCCAAACTTGCCTCGATGGGGAGGCCCTAATTAAATCTATTATCATGCCTCTCGCCGGTGCCTCCAACCAGGGAAGGTTATGTGTGCATGCTACCCTGGCTCGGTAGGCAGCAAGAACCTTGTGTGCCCGAGTTGGATGGTATACCGATGTCCCTGTTTGGGACGATAATGTTTACTTTTGCCACGACGGTGGCGACCACAAAGGTAGCAGGTGTCACGTGTTGACATCGGGGCCACCCATGACGTAGCCCAAAGAGGAGTTTGTTGGAGTGGCCGGGAGAGTGTCATGCAATAGATCGGTTTTGTTGGAACGTCATTGGTCCACCCGAATGGGAGCATGTACTAAAGTGTGAGGCCATGAGTTCCATAGTATGGGTATAGTGTACTAACCTCTACAGCCATCGATAGTCGCGTTCTCGGTCATGGACACCATTCGCAATAGGTCATACTATGACTCAACAGTAATAATAACCTGGATAATAAACAACCCCGGTTCCATGAGGAAAGAAGTTGGTTGATCTTTATGTGGTCATGCGATGATCATGGATAAAGATCGAGCCCCTGGTGGTCATGTGATGATCACGATGGTATTGTTGATACCGATGTTGGTTGATTATGAGGTGATCGTGTGATGATCACGACGGTAGGAAAGATTGATACCTGGTTATGAGATAAACTCTGAGATGAGTAAGTTGGTCCATGAGACCTTAAACATCGAGTCCCTCTCATGCTAGTGCTAGTATCATCATGTTCATATCATGAGTAACATGTATATGCCATGCTCACCCACATATTGTTCTAGTAGTATCATGTTCATCACTGATAATAAACCTATAAATTCTATGCTCTTGTTTGTCTTGATTGCTTTGTTGCTGCGAGCTTGCGAGTACATTCAAAGTACTCACCCGGCTTGCATGCCAGATTACAGGTAATTCCGTGATTGATTGCTTGTCGAGGATCCCGAGATTGCGAGTTAGGATGTGTCCCAGCCATAGTCCCTGAGGAGTGGAGTTCATCACCGTCGTCGTTGTTTTGCTGCTAGAAGTTATTCTGCTGCTATGAGTTGTTCCACTACTATCATCGAGCTATCTTAGCAGGTGTAGTGTCGTCGTGCCCCTGTAACCTTTGTAATACCCGAACCCTTGTACACATATTATTTGTAATAAGAGTTGATTTGTTCTATTCCAAGCAGTGTCGCAATCCAGAAGACTTGATCTATGGGCTAGAATACGGGGTGTTGCGGTTCCTTTGAGCCGGGGTGCCACAAATGATTACAAATCTCCTTGTTTATTTTTTTCTTGAAGAAATGGATGTTTGTAGGTGGAAAATTAAACCATATATGGGATATTCTGAACATGATCATCAATTTCACTCCACTAAGGGTGCACTGAAGGAAACATGAGAGAATATAGTCCATGGTAGTGGTCGTACAGTGTGTTGCGACCTCCATGACGTCATCCCTGACAACTATCATGAAGCGGCCCGAGACATATCCACAAAAGAGGCATCCTTAAACCTTATTCCCCCCGTATGCACTATACAAAGGAGTGTAAGACCCAATGGTTGGGAAACCATCATTCAACAATACATAGTCGCCACGTCGACATCCCAAACATCACATCTCTGTAGCCATCTCTACCACCATAGCCTCCATCTTCATTAGATTAATTACTTGCAATAGAAATTCCATCATGGTCGAAGACATTGTAAGACTTCCAATCATTCATCTTCAGCCTTCTGCTTGTGATTTAATCGTGATGTGAGTAATCTCCTTGGCTAAGGGTCAAGGTGTAGCCTCGCAGCCCTGTGTACACATAAGGGATTGATTGTTTACTTTAACATAACTTTATTCTATAATATTGTGCAACTATTTTTGTTTCTTGTCTCTACCTCAATCTCAGGCTCGTCGATACCCAAGACTCCAAAGATTCGAACAAGGAGAGGTAAAGGGAATAGAGAAGAGGAAATCTATACCAAAAGCTGGTGACAATAAGGTGAGTACAGTCGCCCGAATCGAGTCTCTAGGGGATATTATGATGCAGTCATCAAATGCTCATGCGTTGGTTTGGTTTATCCTTAATAACCGAGGTAACCTAGTGCGTCAGATAGGGCCAAGGTCAGACAACCAATCCTCAATGCGGCGGCAGTCGCTCATGGTGTTTTTAGTATGCATCTCCCACTTAATGTGTTTACAAGATATATGTAATGGTGTTTACTGGTGCATTTTTTATCTACCTAATTATTATCCCAATCATGTATACACAGTTGTAGCTAAAACCTTAGCTCTGGCCTATTTCTTTTATATTGAAACAACCACTATGATAAGTGTTTGTTTAGGGAGTTGGAACAATTTGAGATCACAAGAACTTGGAGTTATTTCCTTGCCAAGCTTAATTCACTTTCTGGATTCGATAATTTCTAGGTCTCTAGCAAAGAAGGCTATATCTACACTCAAACTAGATCAAAGGTAATTTTGGTACTAATTGTGAAAAGTATTGCTGGACCCGATGTGCAAGGGTTTGTAAGTAGTAAGATTTCTCCTCAGCTAAAAAACCAAGATAATCAGTCTGCGAATCAAAAACCACATGCCTAATGACCAGCCATGCACACAACTAGATATTCAATTTGTGTTCCCAACTGTTCTAGTGAAGTTGTCAATGTCACTTTTGAATTGTTTTTGTATGCGAGAAATAACGGATTGCGGAATACAAAAGTAAAAGAAAGTTTGTATCAATGAGAAAAATTGGACCGAAGTTCAGAAGTTCACTAGTGGCATCTGTCCAATACAATGTCGATATGGTAAGTAAATTACAGTTGTATGTCATTTAAATTGCAGCTTTTATGGCAAATCCTACATGTCACGATTAGATATAGCCATTACGTCCTTGTATCCATATACTGCTATCCAATATACATATACAACTAATACTCCATCCAAAGACCACTACCCAACATGCACCCAAAGTATTAAGTAATTAGACAGAGTATTGCATTAAGAAAATTCACATGATGTTGATAAACATATTTTCCTACGCCTTAATCCAGTGAGGGGTGCACGACAGTTATCTTTTTTTGATCCTTAGTAGCGAGGATACAACAATGAGCTTTATTTTCTTGATTGTTGCAGAAAATAATTTGTGAAAGAGGTCAACCCCAACTAATGCAAATAACTCCTTGTACATCATTCATCTAAACATGATCAAAGAATAAACTAATAGACTAGAGAGCATATGCGTCTAATAATCATGCACACAAAACCAAAATGAATCAATATATAGTCTGGTTATAAAGTGATAATTCATCACACTGCAACAAACATACAACAGATTAGATTAGATTGATCACAATCATGTTAGGCAGCTCATGTGATCTCTGTACTTAGGAAGGGTAGAGAAGATGACACATAGCTACTATTAAGAACATGTAATCGAAGGGAGGACTACTCACACGAGACCATGGGAGCAACAACATCGAGGGAAAAGGACTCCAGACTGAAATGCCTCAGATCTCGTTAAGGCGGTGGCGGAAAATTCTTCCATAAATATAAAGAAGGTCTTGGGGGTATATAAGGCCGACGAAATAAAGAAGTTGTGGAGGTGATGGACAGGAGCCCCACACGCCCCCCTAAATGTGCCCCAACCCTCGGCCGCCTGGGGCCTACGTGGTGCCCACCTAGCTCATCTTTGGCGGATGTTGCCCCTTCTTTGGAGAAAACTTCAGTTATGTTTTTCTTGTTTTTTTGTACCTTCGTAAAATGCCTTTTTTTGGTTAAAACAAAAGCACTAAAAGATAGCAACCGACACTTTGGCACTTTATTAATATGTTAGTCTAAAGAATGATAAAAATATGCCTATATGACATGAATATAAATGAAACGTAACAAGAATTATAGACATGTTTAGGTTGTATCGGATGGGCCGACAGGTTTCCGTGCGGCTCCTTTTGGCCTCTTGTTGCCCTAGAAACACCCTCGAGCGTTGAGGCTTGATCTGCTAGGTGCAGAGGAAAGCCCGCTCCTAGACATCTCAAGGAGGCCAAATGCTAACTAATATATGTTTTACCTTGCCACCCGGGAGGGGTCAGAAGAGGAGGATTAATCCGGGCTAGGACCTAGGAGGATGCGAGTTCTTTCCACGTCCGCTCTCTCCCCCTCGCGTTTGCCGTCGCCTAAGACAGCTTAGTTTAAACCGTGTTCCATGTGTGACGTTTTCTCAACTACAAATTCACTTAGTTGCTCTAGTATCATCGTTAGGACATGGGGAAAAAATCCCTCAATGGACGCCACCATCACCGACTCCAACAAAAGTGGTGGCTAGGTTTTCTCCCGCGGAAACCGTACAACCCCCTACCGTAGATCAAAAGAGCTAGTCTACATCAAGGGCTGTTGTCTACATCCGGCCATCCCACGCTCTATAGTCCCCCTCTATCCCACCAACTTCCTATGATTCTGTGGCACGAGCATCCATACAGAGGCTGTCTTCATCATCGGACTACCCCTAGCGACCAAAGAAAGCTTCCACCTCACCTCCAACCCTGGAGCCCCTCCTATGTCGGTTGAAACAAGCAGAAAAGACCCCTGCCGCTAGAGCTTCGCAAAGCGGCCTTCTCTGACAGCTACAAGGGGTTGAGGAGCTCAGGGGACTCCCGACGGTTAGGGCTACATGAGCCGCCTGCGTCACCCCCAAATTCCTAAGGAGTTCAATGCTCCAAAATCCTTTGAATCAAAGTGGGCCTAAAAGAGCAGGGAAGATGAAGAGGCATGCACCATCTTCTAGCAGATCAAAATGATCGTCAATAAGGCAATAAAGGGAAAAGTATGGAGAAGACACGAAAATGGCAGAAAAGCGGAGCAAAAACTAGTCCATCAAATTATTGGTTCCTTTTACTTCACTGGCGTTTCTGATCTGTACAATCAGTGGGAACGATAGTGACAGATCCTGAGATGCCTTAGCATGGCATCTAAATATCTCTCGTAAAGGTCACGGATAAGGGATAGAAGCATAGAGCACCCGTGGCGACCACGCATTTCAAAACGTGCCCCTCACTCTTGGAGATAGCTCCACACATACACAGACGGAGGAACCATTGTCCAGACAATATTATTCATTCCGCCGTATTCACAACAAATCACACAACATACAAGATGACAGACAGAACAGGACAGATCATCGATCCCTGATTTCGTACCGAAGGGGTGATTGGTCAAGTCACAAATGGAATACAGAATAACATGATATTATACAGGCACGAAAGACTGCATATTCAATGGTTGCTACGGCCATGGCTTAACAGCAGCCTGATGATCTTTGGGTGCGGTTGCCACCCACCACATCGACAGTGTCAGGAATGTACCTACATGACAAGTTTAAGGCTGTCAGTTGCAAATTTTTTGCAATAAACATGATAGCATGCTAACGAAATAAAACACAACTTGAAGCTTTCAGCCACCCTTCATGAAACAAAACAATCCCTCACATCCTAGCTAGAGTACATGTCATGAAAACAATGGTCCAAAGATGGTGAAGCAAAAAGGGCTGACATGGGTAAGCTAGCAATTAAAAAATAAGAACATATGATTGGATCAATGCGTATATGTTTAAACAATAGTAAATCCAAATCCTCTAGTACTGAAACAGATACTCAAGTACTGAACAAGCAAGAGAACACGCTTACAATTCTTCTTCTGGTTCATTCTTCAGAGCATCCTTTACAATGCACTGAAAAGCGTCTTCTACATTTGTTCCTTCTTTCGCAGATGTCTCAAAGTATGGGATGTTGCCTTTTGAGGCGCACCAAGCCTTTGCCTTCTTCTCAGAGACCTAAGATGGTAGTAGACAAGTCCGTTAGCAGAGCATGGCTTGAAAATAATTTTGAGAAGAAAATTAGTCATGCTAGTTACCACGCGGCTGTTGCCACCATCAATATCAACTTTGTTTCCCAGCAGAACAAAAGGGAAGTTATCAGGATCAGACGGACTAGCCTGAAAAGTTGGATTTGTAGGTGAGACAGAAATCCAATCATACTGTGTTGCTATTTATAAGCAACAAAAAAGCTTCACCTGGATCAGAAATTCTTCGCGCCAGTTGTTCAGATTATCAAATGATTTCATTGAATTGACATCATAAACTAGAACGCAACAGTCTGCTCCACGGTAGAATGCAACACCAAGACTCTGAAACCTTTCCTGTCCAGCAGTATCCCATATCTACAGAGAGAGAATGTAAATTATCATCATTTTTAAAGCAGCAGAAGAGGTAAGCATATCCAAACTAAAAATCATATAATTATTAAGAACCATATAAATGTACTTAATTAGAGTTTCAACAACTACCAACTTTAAGAAAAGCGACACATGTATTTGAATGAGAGAAAGAAGGGCTACACGTTGCCAATGATAATTCCATGTCCATCAGATCTTACTGTTGTGAACTTCTAACAGAATGGACACTGCATTATCTTCTTATTCATAAAAATGAAAATTGGCATATGGGTCACATATTTAATTATCCATACTGCACCTTTTTTTGTGATGGAAACTATGGGCATATGGGTCACTGGGTTGCATATTTCTTTTGTGATGGAAACTGGCATATGGGTCACTATGCTGATACTAGGCGTTGAAGAATTTTCTGAATCAAACAACCGGAAACTGACATTATTGGTTGCATATTTGATTTTCCATTTTGTAGCTCTTCCTTCTGTGATAAAGCAGAGACACCCCAGCTCCCAACAAGTCAAATGTACAGTGTTAAGAGGAAAAGGGAAGAGGGTCTATGGTAATACTACATGCTTATATAGTTAAAGATTGTCTATGCAAACTATGTTTACTGGTAACTAACGTAATGCCAGTTACAGAAAATGCTTTATGATTCCGATGGTAAGAACCAAAATTAGAGTACCGACTTGACACTTGGATGGATAATTTGCAGTATTAGGCAATCTTTCACTGTACTGACTCTTTTTTAAGCATCATAGGCGATTCTGCATTAGCAAATACATTTTCTATTCATGGCTGCAAAATCACAATCCCCCCCCCCCTCCCCCCTGGATTTCTATGAGTGCAATGATTACACTTCAGCAACATATTTTGATATCAATTTACCCCAGATAAGAGTAAAGTGGGGCACTTCTTCAAAGTAAAAATATTACAAGACATGCTACGTGGAAAAAGCTGAATGATCTTCTGAAACACTATAGAAAATGACCAAAGTGTGCCGTGTCTTTTCCAGGAATACAACACTCCAGCACACCTTACCCATAATAAGTGAATAAGCACTCCAGCATAACAAAAGGTGAATGAACAAAATGCATCTAGAGATTCATAAATCAAAGATAAAGATACTCGATGCAATTGCAAGAGTACGTTGTCCAAAAAGAATGACTTGCTCCAAGCGTCGTTACAGGACCACATAATTGCTAAAAGAAGGTACAGTACCTGCAGAGTGAAGAGCCTGTCCTCGTATTGCACCTCCTTCGTGAGGAAATCCGCGCCGATGGTGGCCTTGTACTGGTTACTGAACTTCTTGTTCACATATCTGAATTGCATCAAAGCTCAGGAAAACACAAACAAAACAAAATCCAACACTACACGACCTCGACAAAAAGGGGGGACAAGTAATCCGAAGCGATCAGTCACGGCGACTCAAATTGCAGGATACTGGTTCATCAAGGACGTCTTCCCGACCCTGGATCGCGGTGAATCAGCAGAAAAGTCAGTCAGCAGAGTGAAGACTGGAAAAGGCAAACGCCTAAAAGGAGGACGGGAGATCCGAATCCACCAACCCGCTGTCGCCGAGGATGATGACCTTGAGGAGCGTGCGGCGTCGCGAGGCCATCGGGATCTATCTACCAAGGGCTCTTGCTCGCGCTCGTCGCGCGCCGGAGGTAGGGTGGGGCACGAGGTGGGGAGGGGACAGAGGAGGGAGAGACGAAACCTAAGCTTGCGTAATCGCGTTTGCTGCCTTGCCGTCGCAGGCGGGGAACAAGGGTGCGTTTGGCAACAGGACAGACCACAGGGATGGGACGCGTAGCATCTGCTCCCGTTTGACTGGAAGCTTTCCGGGACGTACTAGTGTTTTTTTTTTGGGGAAGTAGTGAGAGCTTTATTGCTTAAAGGCATTGGCCGAGCAGTCTGCCAAAAGGCTACTGATTAGGAAACTAGGAGTGTTATCGATCCAGCTTTCTGTCACGTCTATTATGCAAGCTTGCTTAGCACAAATATGAGCAGGACCGTTGGTCGATCTTACAATATGCCGAATATCAAAAAAAGTGAAACTACTAGAGAGCTCCCCAATTTCTAACAGGATAGGAGCCACGACTGAACGAGAGTCATGGCGAGTGGTCCAGAGGTTGGCGACCTCCGAGCAGTCCATCTCCACTATGACGTGTGTAAAACCCCTCAAGCTTGCGTAGATAGCTCCGTCGCGCACTGCCATCGCCTCTGGGATGAAGGGATCCATAACTCCAGGGTATGGTTTGCTCCATGCTCCTAGAAATGAGTTAGAGGACCGGGCTACGCCCCCTGCTCCTCCTTTGGCATCTTCTCTTTTAATTGCCGCGTCAGTGTTGATGGTGACAAAACCTGGGTCGGGGGGTCGCCACCCATGCCCAGGCATAACCAACGCAAGTTGTCGGGGTACCTCAAGAAGAGATAGCGCCTCCCAGGTGCGTCGTACTGAACTCGCCGGATCGAGCTGATCCTCGCCATGAGTCAATCTGTTCCTCGAGTGCCAAATGGACCACATGACCGAAATGGCCACTGCTCGGTCCCTGGAAGTAAGACGATCATCGCAAATGATGTCTTCGGCCCATGTCACAGGATGGAGCCTTGGCAGCTTGAAGTCGAACAGTTGTTGCGCCTCTTCCCAAAACTGCCTAGCATGTGAGCACTCCAAGAGTGCATGTACTAGGTTCTCCTGTGCAGCCAAACAAATCTTGCAAAGATTTTGTTGACGAATATGCCGGTGCATGAGAATGCATTCATCTGGTAGTATACCTCGCAGCACTCGCCAGAAGAAAACTCGCACCTTGGGCAAAACATTCAGCTTCCAAAGGTCATTCCACATCCGTTGTTTGTCTACTGAAGCTCCGGTAGCCTGCCCTTCCTCTAGAGCCTGAAGCTCGTTACGAGTCACTAGAGCTCGGAGGGACGTACTAGTGTTTGAGGGTTACGGATCCTCTAACATCATAAAAGGATGTCACGAAGTTACAGTGCAATGTCAGTGCAAAATGAAGAAAGAATATCACAGACACTGTAGCAAAGAGACTGTGCGCAGTTACTGTTCATAAAAAAATGTAAAATTAATTTTATTGCACCATAATTTTGTTTGTATGTAATTTTTGTAAATGTATACAATAGATTTGTAATTTGCAAATTAATTCAAATCATTTTAGGCTTAATCATATGGATGTGAAGAAGGGATGTCAGGGTACTGTAGCTTCCCTGACATCCCTTCATGATGTTAGAGGATCTCGTTCCGTGTTTGAGATGCTCTCTAGTCAGGGAGTCGAAATATCACCGTTTGGGGGCCAAACAGTGGTAATTTCAGTGTGGGGGCTCGGGTTCCCAGCCGACCCTCCAAAATTCGCCCCCCAGTCGGTGATATCGGCCCAAGTTCGGCGTAAATTGGCCCAAATTCGGTGTTCTTCGGCACAAAATTCAACATAAACTAATTTTTATCACATAGTTCATCACAGAAATCAATACAAATCAAATAGTTCAACGAAGCAAACTCATAATTTAAACACAAATTAAAACTCACAATTCATCACACATCAAACTAGGCTTACGCTTGAGCCTCCATAGGTGCTCCACCAGATCGTGTTGCAGTTCTTGATGCACATGTGGGTCTCGGATCTCCTGACAAATATTGAGGAAGGCAGCACATGATGCCGGTAGCTGGTGATCAACTTGGGCAAGAGGACCATGCCTGTAATATGGTTCAGTGTCGAACACTGGCTCTTCCTGCTCGCTCTCAATGATCATGTTGTGCCATATGACACAACAAGTCATGACTCCCCACATTTGATCTTTCGACCAAGTCAGAGCGGGGTACCGGACAACAGCAAATCGAGATTGGAGCACACCAAATGCTCGCTCGACATCCTTCCTGCAAGCCTCCTAACACTGCAAGTATGAGTTCTTGCCTCCTAGCATAGTGTTTGAGATAGTCTTCACAAATGTGGGCCATCTCAGATAGATGCCATCTGCTAGGTAGTATCCCTTGTTGTAGTGGCGCCCATTGACCTGGAAGTTCAACGGAGGATGATATGTCTCCAACGTATCTATAATTTTTGATTGTTCCATGCTATTATATTATCTTTTTTGGATGTTTTATATGCATTAATATGCTATTTTATATTATTTTTGGGACTAACCTATTAACCTAGAGCCCAGTGCCAGTTTCTGTTTTTTTCTTTATTTTTGAATTTTACAGAAAAAGAATATCAAACTGAGCCCAAATGAGCTGAAAATTTACGGTGATTTTTTATGGACCAGAACAAGCCCACGGAGCACCGAAATTGGGCCAGAAGAGTCCCGAGGCGACCACAAGGGTAGGGGCGCGCCCCCTGACTTGTGGGCCCCTCGAGCACCCCCCTGACTTGTTTTCAACGTCAAAAATTCTTATAAATACAAAAACCCCTGAAAAGAACCCTAGATCGGAAGTTTCGCCGCCGCAAGCCTCTGTAGCCATGAAAAATCAATCGGGAGGCCGTTTCGGCACCCTGGCGGAGGGAGAGACCATCACCCGTGGCCATCTTCATCATCCCGGCAGTCTCCATGACGAGGAGGGAGTAGTTCACCCTCGGGGCTGAGGGTATGTACTAGTAGCTATGTGTTTGATCTCTCTCTCTCTCTCTCTCTCTCTCTCTCTCTCTCGTGTTCTTGATTTGGCATGATCTTGATGTACCTCAAGCTTTGTTACTATAGTTGGATCATATGGTGTTTCTCCCACTCTACCTTCTTGTGATGAATTGAGTCTTGCTCTTTGAGGTTTCGTTATGTTGGATTGAGTATTGGATTTGAGAACACTTGATGTATGTCTTGCGATGGGATATCTGTGGTGACAATGGGATGTTCTATTGATTCACTTGATGTATGTTTTGGCACTTAACTCGTGGATTCCCAAGGTGACACTGGGGTAATCTATGCATAAGGGTTGATGCACGTTTTCGTCCAATGTTCTCCGATAGAAACTTTGGAGTGATTCTTTGTTGCACGTCGAGGGATTGTTATGTGATCCAATTATGTTATCATTGTTGAGAGACTTTGCACTAGTAAAAGTATGAACCTAGGCCTTGTTTTCAAGCATTGCAATACCGTTTTTGCTCACTTTTGTTACTAGTTACCTAGTTGTTTTTATATTTCCAGATTACAAAAACCTATATCTACCATCCATGTTACACTTGTATCACCATCTCTTCGCCGAACTAGTGCACATGTACAATTTACCATTGTATTGCGTGTGTTGGGGTCACAAGGGACTCTTTGTTATTGTTGGGGAACGCGGTAATTTCAAAAAAAATCCTATGATCACGCAAGATCTATCTAGGTGATGCATAGTAACGAGAGGGGAGAGTGTGTCCATGTACCCTCGTAGACCGAAAGCGCAAGTGTTTCAATAACGCGGTTGATGTAGTCAAACTTCTTCGCGATCCAACCGATCAAGTACCGAACGCACGACACCTCCACGTTCAGCACACATTCATCTCGATGACATCCCTCGTGCTCTTGATGAAGTTGAGGACGAGGGTGAGTTCCGTCAGCACAATGGTGTGGCGATGGTGATGATGATGCTACCGTCGCAGGGCTTTGTCTAAGCACTACGATGGTATGATCGAGGTGTGTAACTGTGGAGGGGGCACCGCACACGGTTGGGAGAGAAACTTGTGTGTTATAGGGTGCCCCCCTGACACGTATGTGAAGGAGCAATGGGGAGGCCGGCCGTCCCCTAGGGCGCACCCCAAGAGGGGAGTCCTACTAGGACTACTAGTCCAAGTAGGATTCCACCAAGAGGGAGAGAGGGGGGAGGAAGGAGAGGTACAGGGAGTAGGAAAGGGGGGCGCCCACCCTTCCCTAGTCCAATTCGGACCCAAGGGGGAGGGGGCACACGGCCTGCCCTGGCCGCCCCTCTCTCTCCACCAAGGCCCATTGTGGCCCATTAGTTCCCCGGGGGGTTCCGGTAACCCTTCGGCACTCCGGTTTTACCCGAAACTTTTTGAAACACTTCCGGTGTCTGAATATAGCTGTCCAATATATTAATCTTTATGTCTCAACCATTTCGAGACTCCTCGTCACGTCCGTGATCTCATCCGGGACTCCTAACAAACTTCGGTCATCAAAAACACATAACTCATAATACATATCATCATCAAACATTAAGTGTGCGGACCCTACAGGTTCGAGAACTATATAGACATGACCGAGACACATCTCCGGTCAATAACCAATAGCGGAACCTGGATGCTCACATTTGCTCCTACATATTCTACGAAGATCTTTATCGGTCAAACCGCATAACAACATACGTTGTTCCCTTTGTCATCGGTATGTTACTTGCCCGGGATTCGATCGTCGGTATCATCATACCTAGTTCAATCTCGTTACTGGCAAGTCTCTTTACTCGTTTCGTAATACTTCATCCCTCAACTAACTCATTAGTCACATTGCTTGCAAGGCTTATAGTGATGAGTATTACCGAGAGGGCCCAGAGATACCTCTCCGAAACACGGAGTGAAAAATCCTAATCTCGATCTATGCCAACCCAACAAACACCTTCAGAGACACCTGTAGAGCATATTTATAATCACCCATTTACGTTGTGATGTTTGATAGCACACAAAGTGTTCCTCCGGTATTCGGGAGTTGCATAATCTCATAGTCTGAGGAACATGTATAAGTTATGAAGAAAGCAGTAGCAATGAAACTGTAACGATCATAATGCTAAGCTAACGGATGGGTCATGTCCATCACATCATTATCCTAATGATGTGATCCCGTTCATCAAATGACAACACATGTCTATGGTTAGGAAACATAACCATCTTTGATTAACGAGCTAGTTAAGTAGAGGCATACTAGGGACACTATGTTTTGTCTATGTATTCACACATGTACTAAGTTTCTGGTTAATGCAATTCTAGCATGAATAATAAATATTTATCATGAAATAAGGAAATAAATAATAACTTTATTATTGCCTCTAGGGCATATTTCCTTCAGTCTCCCACTTGCACTAGAGTCAATAATCTAGTTCACATCGCCATGTGATTTAACACTAATATTTCACATCTATATGTGATTAACACCTATAGTTCACATCGCCATGTGACCAACACCCAAAGGGTACTAAGGTGTGATCATGTTTTGCTCGTGATAGAAGTTTAGTCAACGGGTATATGTTTACAATGCTCTGCATGGAGCTACTCTAGCTAATAGCTCCCACTTTCAATATGTATCCAGATTGAGACTCAGAGCCATCTGGATCGGTGTAAAAGCTTGCATCGATGTAACTCTTTACAATGAATTCTTTATCACTTCCATAACCGAGAAATATCTCCTTAGCCCTCTTAGGAAACTAAGGATAACTTTGACCGTTATACGGTGATCCACTCCTGGATCACTATCGTACCCCCTTGTCAAACTTATAGCAAGGCACACAACTAGTCTGGTACATAGCATGGCATACTTTATAGAACCTATGACTGAGGCATAGGAAATGACTGTCATTCTCCTTCTATCTTCTGCCGTGGTCAGGCTTTGAGACTCAACTTTACACCTTGTAATACACACAAGAACTCCTTCTTTGACTGATCCATTTTGAACTCTTTCAAAAACTTGTCAAGGTATGTATTCATTGAAAAATCTTATCAAGCGTCTTGATCTATCTCTATAGATCTTGATGCCCAATATATAAGCAGCTTCACTGAGGTCTTTCTCTGAAAATCTCCTTTCAAACTCTCCTTTATGATTTCCAAAAAATTCTACATTATTTTCGATCAACAATATGTCAATCACATATACTTATCAGAAAGGCTGTAGTGCTCCCACTCACTTTCTTGTAAATATAGGCTCCATCGCAAGTCTGTATAAAACTATATGCTTTGATCAACTCATCAAAGCGTATATTCCAACTCTGAGATGCTTGCACCAGTCCATAGATGGATCGCTGGAGCTTGCACACCTTGGTAGTACCTTTAGGATCAACAAAACCTTCTGGTTGCATCATATACAACTCTTCTTTAAGAAATATCCATTTAAGGAATGCAGTTTTGACATCCATTTGCCAGATTTCATAAAATATGGCAACTGCTAACATGATTCGGGCGGATTTAAGCATCGCTACAGTTAAGAAAATCACATTGTAGTCAACACCTTGAACTTGTCAAAACCTTGTTGCAGAAAGTCGAGCTTTGTAGATAGTAACACTACTATCAGCGTCCGTCTTCCTCTTGAAGATCCATTTATTTTCTATGGCTTGCCGATCATTGGGCAAGTCCACCAAAGTCCACACTTTGTTCTCATACATGGATCCCATCTCAGATTTCATGGCCACAAGCCATTTCACGGAATCTAGGCTCATCATCGCTTCCTCATAGTTCGTAGGTTCATCATGGTCTAGTAACATGACTTCCAGAATAGGATTACCGTACCACTCTGGTGCGGACTGTACTCTGGTTGACCTACGAGGTTCGGTAGTAACTTGATCTGAAGTTTCATGATCATCATCATTAGCTTCTTCACTAATTAGTGTAGGAATCACTAGAACCGATTTCTGTGATGAACTACTTTCCAATTCGGGAGAAGGTACAATTACCTCATCAAGTTCTAGTTTCCTCCCACTCACTTCTTTCGAGAAAAACTCCTTCTCTAGAAAGGATCCATTCTTAGCAATGAATATCTTGCCTTCAGATCTATGATAGAAGGTGTACTCAACAGTATCTTTTAGGTATCCTATGAAGACACATTTCTCCGATTTGGGTTCGAGCTTATTAGGTTGAAGCTTTTTCACATAAGCATCACATACCCAAACTTTAAGAAACGACATCTTAGGTTTGCCAAACCAGAGTTCATACGGTGTCATCTCAACGGATTTTGACGGTGCCCTGTTTAACGTGAATGCAGTTGTCTCTAATGCATAACCCCAAAACGATAGTGGTAAATCGGTAAGAAACATCGATCGCACCATATCCAATAAAGTACGGTTACGACGTCCGGACACATCATTACTGTCATGGAATTGTCACGTCAGATGTCCTAGTGGAAGGACTTAGTCATGGAGCCATCGCAACTAGGAAGCTTAAAGGGGTTAATCGGGACAAAGGACATGGGGTTTATACTGGTTCGGCCCCTTATGATGAAGGTAAAAGCCTACGATCCAGTTTTGAGTGGGATTGCTTATGACTTGATTACTAGGGAGCGGAATCGCTTGACCTAGCTCTCGATCTGATGTTACTTGCCCTGAACCGCCGGCGGGTCATCCCTTTATATACAGAGGTCGACGCCCAGCGGCTTACAGAGTCCCGGCCGGCTCATAAACAATGTTTGGCTTGGTCTCTAACTATTTTTGCCTTACAATATAAGTTATATACATATGGCGGTTTATCTTTATGGGCCTTAAGTCGCCTCTGGGCTTTGGTCCCTTAACTGAACCGCCATCTTCAACCTTGGTCTTGGGCTTCAAGAGTACTTGTAGGTATAACCCGGCCCCTCCTGGGCTGGTCATACCTAATAGTTACCTCTCCAACATTAGGCCCCAGATTGATTTGAACTGGTTCATGTCAATCTTCAACACTTAAGAAAAAATCTTCTGCTCTTTGCTTATGAAATTTTTGTAACCCGCCATGACATCATCCTTTGGATTTGCGATAACCCGCCATGACATCACCTGGCATAAATGCATGTTTTGTCCAATATATCTCAATGGATCTTTATCTTAATGACCATCCGAAAATCGAGGCGTCCTTGTAGTTGGATAACTATGTTTTTGGCCTCCTCGTTTTTTGCACCCACTTAGCAGTCTTTCCTTATAAATAGACCCGACTAGGTCTCTTCTCATTGTCCCCTTTCTTAATCTTCTTCCTCTCGCACCCCTACTGCTGCTCGAGCTCCGCCGCCGCCGCAGCGCACCTCGTCTCCGTTGACCTTGGCCGCTGCATCGACCTGAATCCGTCCAGAGAATGGCGGCGCCCCTCCATGATAGATTTGTCGCTGTAAGTTTTCACCTTTCTACATTTTAGATCCATGCTAGGGTTTGCGAGTTCCTCTGTACACTTCGTCGTTCATCTCGGTTTCTTCATGGTTCTTTTGCCGCAGCCTGGTTTGACCCAACAACATAGAACTCATACGGTTGCTATTTCACATCCATTTTTGGCACTAGTAGATCCCTTTTCCTTGTAAAGAAGCCTCGTTAGAACGTATGAACTCTTCTGTACCATGTTTTTAGGTCTAGAAACTTTTCTTTTCTGAACAACCATTTGATCCAAAATAGCAGCCGTAGTTTGTGAAACTTGTTTATGCAACACTTAGGCAAAAACCTATATTTGTTAGATCCACCTAGTCATGGCGACTCTTATCATAGGTTTAAAAAAGGCAATGCTCAATTGATAACTTTGACCACCCATGCGGTTTAGACAACTTTAACTGCTTATGGAGCCTATGGCGGCTTAAATAATCTTGACATAATTATCCTTATACCATTAGGCCCCTTATAATCCACCATCTTGAATATGCATTGAAATATCTTTCTCCGGCTTAAATTTGAACCGGTAATTTTACTCTATCTTAGGCTTTCGTCAAAATGGCACCGAAAGCACCCACTTCCTGCAACTGGGTCAAATCCATTGTCACAGACAGTACGCTGGATGACTTTGTGAAGACCGGCTATCTGCCGAAGAAGGAAATCATGTCCTATCGTGCTCCTAACCCGGAGGAGGAATTTCCTCAGCCCAAAACAGGGGAGGTTATTGTTTTCACGGATCATATGAACCGTGGTTTCTCACCACCCGACTCAAAATTCTTCAGGGATGTCTTACACTTCTTTGACCTCCCTCCTCAAGACATCGGACCCAATTCCGTGTCTAACATTTGCAATTTCCAAGTGTTCAGTGAAGTATATCTTGGAGGAGAACCCAATATTTTACTCTTCAGAGAGTTATTCTACTTGAACCGCCAGAATGAATGCGCCAACGGCCAGAGCTTGGAACTTGGTGGTGTCTCGATCCAACGTCGTAGGGACGTAATCTTTCCTCATGCCAACCCGCCAAGTCACCCTAAAGACTGGAACTAGACCTGGTTTTATTGTCAAGACACTTCCCTGCCTGACGAGAATCCTCACGCCCGACTTTCGTGCTATGCCTCTGGGGTCCAAGCATCCACTTCCTGACAAAATAACATCCGCCGAACGCAAGACGCTCGCCCCCGCCCTGGCTAAGATCAAGGCTCTTCTGGGGAACGGGCTAAATGGCATCGATTTAGTCTGGGTTTGGATCGCCTGGCGGGTTATTCCATTGAGCCGCCGCCCCAGCCTGATGTGCACCTACACAGGCAAGAAAGATGACCCTCTGCGGCACAGCCCCGATGACTTGCCTGAAGACGTCATCAATGATATGACAAAGTCACTTTTGAACGAGAGCCTAGCAGATTGTGGTAAGGTGGGCCTAGCCCCCTTCTGCTAAGCTAACCCGGCTCCAGCGGTAAGCCGCCCATTTGAATAAATTACTTTGGTTTTTTGATGTTTTATCCATACTCATACCTTTGCTAACACTCACAGGCGGGTGACAAATTCTGGAAGGTCAAATATGACCATGAAGCTGCGAAGAAAGCCAGGAAAGCCAAGAGAGCCGCCAGGAAAGAGGCTGCAAAGAAGAAGGGCAAGAAAACCACCGCCTCTGACTTGCTTTGGCTAGAAGATTCTTCTGAGCCGGAGGTAGCCCTTGACTCTCTTGGCTACTTTTTTAACCATCTTATTGACACTGATTATCAGCAGGAGGACACAGGAGCGAGCCATAGCAAGGATGAAGAGGTAACTATCATTTCCTCTGACTCCGAGCCTTTGCCAAGACAGAAAATCTGTAGAGTAACCCGGAAAGTAAGATTTTCGCATCCCTTAGCTTATCAACATCCTCAATTTCTTTTGAAGCGACAGATTCATGAGAGTCGGAGGCAGACCCGGACCAGCAAGGATGCGGAGCTCTCCTCCGGCTTACCTAACACCCCAAGGAAGTGCCGGAATGAGGTCACCTCTGATTTAAATCTCTTTTATCCTTTGGCGGGTCTCACTCGTCTACCACTCAATTCTTCTGACTCGGATTATCAGGAAACTTCCCCTTCCTTTGGCGACTCAATGCAGTCCAATCTGCCTGCTTTCAAGACTGCTCTAGGGTAATGATAACCTGCTTATCTTGTATTTATTTCAATTCGTTTATATTTGCACTGACCTTTTGGTTTTATACAGTGGAAAAGCAAAGCCCAGTAAAAGGGTGAAGAAGACCAAGCCGACCTAAGAACCGATCCTTAATGAGCCGGAACTTGAAACGGCTGCCCCTGAAACTTCAACTCATGAGCCGCCGCCTGAGCCGGCTCAAGACACACCAACTCCAACTGCTGAACCGCCTGCCGAGCGAGCCACCGATGGCTCAGAAAACCCGGGAGCTCCTAGCCCGGACAGGACGGATGATCCTCAAGACCGTGATGCCGAAATCATTAAGACCAGTTTTGCTGAGCTGGGGAGGCTGACCGTGCTGGCCAAGTGTTCTGCCAAGGAGGAGCTTCTGGACCGCCGCCGGGTCAAGCTTGATGTTGCTGACTATATGCACATGAGTATTGGAGAAGTCTTCTTTGGCTACATGAGCCAAGTGCACAGCAGTCGTGACATCGAGATTGACATGGTGAAGCAGATGCACCAGAAATTTGAGGTACAATCCTTTCTTTGTACTTATTTATCTTTACTTATGCCAGCCCCCAAGTCTATTGCTTATGATGAATATGCTATAGACTTAGAAACAAACTTAGTGACATTAGTAACATATTTGGATAACATATATAAGAAATCCGGCTTACTCCATAGTCCCCAAGGGGCGGCTTAACTAGTATGGTTGAGCCGGACCTTCATATGGTTGTATTGAATAAAGTGCTTGAAAACCTTAAACAACAATATGCATTAGCCCCCAAGTGCCAAGTACTCTTGCTTGCAAAGTGCTTGGGACTTTAATGTCATGAACCGCCACTTTAAGTAAAATTCTTCAGTAGACATTAGCCCCCAAGTGCCAAGTGCTGTTGCTTGCAAAAGGCTTGGGACTTAATATTGCATCATGATTGTCCTGATTTTGACCCGGTATTTGTACAGGCCACCACTAGTCAACTTGAGTCAGAAATCTCTGATCTGAAGAACCGCCTTGAGGCCCAAGAGACGGAAACCCAAAGAGCTGACTCGAAGTTTAAATTCAGTGTTTCTGAACAAGAAAAACTAAAGAAAGACTTTGAAATAGAGAAAAAGGCCTAGGCTGATGAAAAAATTGCGTTGATTAATCGAGCTGAGAAGGCAGAGGTGACTCTTGAAGAAGCAACCGGTGAATTATCCGGCTTAAAACGCCATGTCTCTCAGATGGTCTCAGCGATCTTTGGTAAGTCGCCCTGCACGTGTTAAATACTTGAACCTTTCAATTGATCATACAAATTGAAATTAACTCATCTGACAATGTTTACACAGGCCCCCGTAGCTCAAATCTGAACCAAGATATACTGATCAAGCTCAAGGTAGTTTATACGCTGGTGGAACAGCTGTACACCGGGTCTCAGCGTGCCTTAGCCATGGTGGCTCCGTACAATGAAGTGCCCACACTCCTGGTAGATGTACTAAAGAAACTTTCTGTGCTACCCCAGCGATTCACCGAACTGAGGCGAGCGTCTGTAAGAGCTGGAGCTGTGGCTGCTTTAAGTCGGGCCAAAGCTTGGCTGCCGGAGTTAGACCCAGCCTACCTCGCCACTAGCTATCCAAGCTTTAAGGAGGATGGCACTCCCTTTGAACAGGAAGATATCGGCGTCCTAGGAACAGGGGTCCCCAGACTTGCCTGCCTGCGGCCTGCAACGTGGCTCAACCAGTGGCCCAATACGGCCCATCTTCATCAACCAACCGCTCAAGACCCTCGCGAGGGGCCAAGCCTCACGGGGCGGACAACACAAGGCCCTCTTAGGGGCGGCCTCACCAGGCAGGCTCGCGAGGAGGCAGAGAGATCAAGGCAAGGGGTACCTCGCGAGGTGCCCGTGACAGAAGCCTTGACGATCAAGGCCTGGTGGGCGCCAGGCAGGCGCCAGCCTACGCAGTGTACCGAGGCATCAAGCAAAGGTTTCCATATCAGTGCAACGAGACCAAGGCCAGCAGGACGGTAGGACGGAGGTCACCGTGGAGCCCAAGACGGCGTCATCACCAGTGCCTTTGGCAGGCGAAGACCACCTTTAGTCAGGATAGCTTGTACTAGTTGTCCCCTTTCAAAATGGCCGTTGTTGGATCCCTTCCCGCTCAATATTTGGGAAAAGTATCAGGGCCTCTATAAATAGGGCTAGCCACCACAATAGAAGACATCTCATCTAGAGCCAACGGAGACGGATCAATTCCTCCTCAAACACACCACACCACCACAAGAACACCTCTCCTCGCGAGGCTGTTCTTCCTCTGTACTGTTCATCATCATCCCAAGAGGCAATCCACCACACCACACACTGGATTAAGGTATTACACCACAATGGTGGCCAGAACCAGTATAAACCTCGTGTCTCTTGTGTTCCTCATCGATCTAGCTTAGGGATTGCGGTGAGGCTGAGGATGTGTTTCGATAGGGAGAAGATCTTCGTGCACACCCCAGTGTTCGAACCTTAAGGGTTTTGCCGGAACCCGATATCCAACATTTGGCGCGCCAGGTAGGGGTGCGCCAAAATCTTTTCTCCGCTGATCTGCGTCCCACTGCTTCGTTGCATCCATGGAAGACGCTCGCCGAGCTCGCGCTGAGCGCCGGGCTGCTCTTGCCGCCCGCGTCGCCCAGACGGCTCCCGTCGGTGGGCCTCCTCGTCGTTCTCCATCGCCTGCCGCCAACGCCGCCACCGGCTCGGCGGGGGACGAGTAGCAAGCATCTTCGCTGCACCCCTCGGTGTGGCAGGAAGGCCGCACCGCCACTCCGTTGCTACCCTAGCTGGTTCATCGTCTCACGCTCGTCGCGCCCCCACGGACGCGCAGGCCGCGTTGCTCCTGGCACGTGAGCTCCTACACTACTGCCCCGTCGACGACCTCTACGAAGAGTGGCTCGCTTGCATCACCGAGCTCGTCAACACCGCAGGGGGCTCTCCCGCGTCGTCCCTCTCGCTGCCTCACCCTCCGTCATGCATGGGCGATGCGGCTCAGGGAGCGCCTCCACCACCTCTCCCCCAAGACGGCACCCTGGCTCCAAGGCGCGCGGCTCCTGGACGTGACCCACCGCGTCCAGCGCCCGTACGACAAGAAAGAAGCTGCCAAGAAATCCCTTGACCTCAAGAAGGTGCTCCTGTGCTCCCTGTACCGACACGACAAGACCGCGTCCCGGTGCGCCAAGATCCCGTGCTACCCATGGCGGCAGCGCACGGGCACCACCAAGAGCAAGGCCCGCGTTTGCAAAGGGCTCCGGTGGCCACAACAGGCTGCCGTGCCTTAACCACCGAGGTGCGTAGCGTCGCCTGGCCAGGCAAGTTCAAGTCGGACCTGCCTCCTTGCTATGACAGTACTGCTGACCCTGCGGAGTTCCTGCAGCTCTACGAGCTGGGCATCAAGGCGGCCAACGGAGACGAGAAGGTCATGGCGAACTGGTTTCCCATGGCGCTCAAGGATGGTGCCCACACCTGGCTCCTGAACCTGCCTCCCGGATCGATCTCCTCTTGGGACAAGATGTGTAGCCGCTTCATCGCCAACTTCTAGGGAACTCGAGACCCCCCCCCCCCCGACCGCGGGTGACCTGCACCGCATCAAGCAGCAGCCTGGAGAGACCCTGTAGAAATACGTCCAGCGCTTCAATAGCTCCCACCTCAAGATCCCCAAGGTGACCGATGAGGCCATCATCTCAGTGTTCTCTAATGGCGTCCGCGATGTCAAGATGAAGGAGGAGCTCGCCATCCACGAGGAGTTGTGCACATCCCTGGAGCTGTTCAACCTGGCGACCAAGTGCGCAAGAGCTAAGGAGGGACGCGTCTCCCTCCTCGAGCTTCCAGCTGCTGAGCTAGAAGAGAAGAAGGCCAAGGCCAAGGACGTGAAGCGCAAAGGAGCGGCCGTGCTTGCAGCAGAACCAGACACGAAGCACGGCAGGGACCAGCTGGAGTCGTCCAAGGGCAGCCGACCGTTTTCTGCGCCTACCACAACCTCCACACCCACAACACCAACGAATGCTAGGAGCTCAGGGCCGTTCGAGAAGGACGCTTCGGTCGACACCCCGAGCGCATCGACCGGGGCTACGACTGAGGAGGAGGACGATGGGACGACCGTGGCCCTCGCCAGGAGTGGCGTGACCGACCTCGTGAGGATCGCTGGCAGAACCAGCCTCGCGAGGGAGCCTAGAGGGCAACGCAGGTCTTCCTCCTCTGCCGCCACCGCCAAGAAGGAATGACGACCACCACCAGGATGAGGGGGCTGGGGGGCTTCCAGGAGCCACGTGCTATTGCTTGCATCTTAGGCGGTGCCCAGGCCCTAGCCTCTCAGCACATCTTCAAGCAGTTTGCTCGTGAGGTGAATGCAGTCCTCCCCAAGCTTGAGGCCACGCGCCCGCTCAGGTGGTCCAAGTGTGCCATTACTTTCAGCTCAGCAGATCAACTCAAGTGTGCGGCTACTGCTGGCGTCCTCCCGATGCTTTGTTCCCCAGTCATCAGCAACGTGCAAGTCACCAGGACCCTCATCGATGGTGGCGCAAGGCTCAATGTTCTGTCCGTTGAGATGTTCAACAACCTCCAAGTGCCATATGATCAACTTCAGCCTACCAAGCCTTTCTCAGGAGTTACTGACGGCTCCACTACCCCGGTAGGGCAGATCCGCCTCCCTGTCACCTTCGGGCAGCGCAACAACTACCGCAGCGAGCTCATCGACTTCGACGTTGCGCACATCCGCCTGCCCTACAATGCCATCCTCAGGTATCCAGCCCTGGCCAAGTTCATGGCAGTAACCCGCCATGGCTACAACATCCTCAAGATGCCAGGAAGCGGCGGAATCATCACAGCCCCCTGCGAAGAGAAAGATGCGGTGTGCTCCCTCGAGCGCGCCTTCCAAGCTGCATCAATCGAGGACCCGAACAGCAAGGGCGAGAACCCTCGTGAGGTAGTCTCCAAGAAGAAGAAGACATCGCCCAGCTCAAGGCCACAGGAGGTTGGCATCTCAGGAGGTGCAGCGTCAGGATCAGCGCCCGCGCAAGGGGTGCCTCCCTCCATCGCATAGGAAGGCGCGCCCGGTGCCCTCGTCGGGCAGGGCTCGGGGGCTCTCTTCTGGAGGGCCTCGGACTTTGCCAAAATCACGAGGGAGGCGCTCGGGCACCACTTGGAGGCGTGCTTCACGGCACGTTTCCCTCAGGAGATCTCAGGGCATGGAGAGCCCAACGTTCAGGAGTTCATCACCACGACTACTCAAGAGTTTCAGGAAGCAAGAGCCATGCGCGGCGACCGCCGCCTGCCTGGCATGGCCCCCCATCCAGGCAAGGATGGTGGGCTGCGTGTCTGCATCGACGTCCCAGGACTCAACCGAGCCGCATCTCAGGAGCGCTTCTGGCCTTCGCGCGTGGGACGTTGCGAGGGTCCGCCGCACAGCTACGTTCGCATGCCCTTTGGCCTACCGAACGCGGCTGCCACCTCCCAGCGTCATCTGCGGAGCATTCCAGTGGCTCAGGAGGCCAGGCATCACGCAATCCTAGTAGAGATGGAGATGGTCCTCGAGGAGCCGCCTAGACCCCCAGAGCCTCCCGAGGCTCAGGGCTCCGATGGCTCGTGAGGGCCGGCCTCTTCACTGCGCATCTTCAGCTACTCCAACACCCACTCTACAATGGTACCAGGTGAAATCTCCCGAGTTCATTTCAGCTGGGAGCGCCCTCAGGGCTGCTTCATTCCCAGGCCGCATGGGTCTGTCCCTGCGGCATGTATCCTTTTTGATTATGTCTTTAGTTTACCTCGCTTGGGGCGCCCCTCGGGCTGCATCATCCCCAAGCCGCTTGGGCCTGACCCAGTGGCATGTATCTCTCCTGCATTTACCTAAGCTGGTTTGCCTTCATGCTTAACCTACCTATGATTATCATCTGCCACCTACCACGGGCCTCCTCTCCCTCATGCAAATCGCTTGCCCGTTAAAAGGGGGGCTCCTGAGCATGGCGACTCAGGAGCTCTTACTGACTCTCCAGCCCTCACCCCTGGCCTTGTCCACGACATCGCGACCCGGCATACCGGCAGTGTCTAAGCTTGCTCGAGGGCGTGGACCTGAGGACGGAGCATTTGTATCTAACCATCTTGAAGGAACACACAACTGTCAAAGATCCAAGACCAGGCGCAACCCGCCTTGAGGTAGGGCCTCATGAGTCCCACACTGGCTCACGAGTGCCCAGATACACCTCGTCTAGCCCTGCCGTGCAAGCCACGTGTCAGGGCGGGGTTGTACATGCCCCGTGGGCTCCTCTCGGAGGGGGCCCCCTCCCACGTACTAGTGGAAGCACCATGCTCCTTGCTGGCTGACGACACTGCCGAGGAGCGGCTATACCCGTACACATATGGAAGCGCTATGCTCTGTGCTAGTGATAAACAACTGAGGGCGGCCCACGGCCGTATCAACCTCAGGGAGCCCAGAGCTCAGTGTCTGGCCTCATCACAACACCTCCCCTCGGGAGCATCACGCGAGGGGGCTGGACACGAGGGTTGTGCCCGGTTCACGCCCGAGCGCATGCCACCCAGCCAAGTCCCTCGGACCTGGTCGTCTCGCGCCCCTCCCCGAGCGGAGCCAAGGTATGAAGACCTTTCGAACGTCAAGGGGGACTCCTGAGCATCGCGACTCAAGATCCTAACTGGTCACGTATCCCCTCACTCCTTAGTCCCGTCCTGGCCAGGGCTAATAGTGATTGAGGTATAAGCGGGGTCGGGCCCTGCCGACGTAGAACGCTAAATCTACCCCTACACTCCCTCCCTATTTGTTGTTTGCGCGTCAAGGGGGACTCCTGAGCATCGTAACTCAGGAGCCTAACTTGTCATGTAGCCCCTCACTCCTTGGTCCCGTCCTGGTGATCCGGTCGGGGCTAACGGAGGTTGAGGTATGCGTGGGGCCGGGCTCTGCCGACGTAAAACATAAAGCAAATAGGAAGGAGACCGCAAAACCTCGAAGCAAATCCAGAAGCAAATATTACAAACCATAATTGTCTTCACAATACCAAACGCAAGTTTAAATGCCTCCACGAGGCATGGTGCACATTGCAGGAGTTAAAACAGGAAAGAAGCCGCGAGAAGATCAGCCTTGGACAACGCCATCATTTGCCAGGGGCTCTGCCTCCGTGATGGTGTTGCCCGCACCAGCTCCACCTCCCGAGGTCGCGAGATCAGCAGCACCTGTCATGGGCGCAGTGGCGAAGGCGCGGAACTTTGCCAGCAAGGCTTCCACCTGGCCCTTCACAGCTTTAGAACCAGTGGCGAAGTGCTTGTTGTCCACGGGCTCCAGCAGCTCGTCGAGATTGGCGCTAGGGTCGCGAAGGTAGAGGTGGCTGAAGACGCGCGTCAGCGCCGCAGAAGAAAGGACGCGAGCTTCTACCTCGGCCATGGGGCCGACGCAGGTCACAACTTCCTCGAGCGCCTCGACCAAGAAGGGAAGCAGCTGGGCGGGGCCGTCCTCGGCGCTAGCCAGCGGCTTCTCCAAGCCGCTCTCATAGAGCGTCTTCAGTGCCTTGCGAGAACTTTCCTCAATGCGCGCGAAGGCCATGCGGTCCTCGGCCAGGACCTTTGCCTTGGCGTCCAGCTCGGCCCTCTCCACCCTCAGCTTCTGCTCCAGTGTCTCCAGCCGGTTGCACTCAGTAGCCTGCGACTCCGACAACCGCGTCAGCTCGGTGTTGCAGTCCCTGGCGGTGTCCTCCCGAGCCTTCATCTCCTCCTCCTTCGCCTGGCGGTTGCGAGCTTCTTTGGCATGCTCATCACGCAAGCCCTGCAGCTCGGCCTCCAGTGCCTTGCAGCGGTCCTGGGCGACCGTAGCATCCTTCACTGCCGCATCATGGGCGGCTGCGGCCTGGTTGGCGGCTTGCTTCTCCTCCTCAGAAGCTGTCGTGGCCCGCCTCAGCGCCGCTCGGATAGAGGCGTCAGAGTGAAGCCAGCCGGAGACCAGCTCCAGGCGCCCAGCTACCAGAAGCGGGTCGGCGCCCTGTAGATCTTCTTGCAGCTGGATCATCCCGGAGAGGGCACGCCCCAAGACATCGGAGGAGGCAGAAGGACCCGGAACCAGCGGCGCAGGAGGAGGAGGCGGCAGCGTGGCCACGGCTCGGGAGACTGGGGGCTCCTGAGCCTTGGCTAGCTCAACAGCAGCATCATGCACCAGCACCTCCGGAGTCAGCGGGGCCATGGGGGCTGGCACCTCGCCAGAGCGCCCCTTCGGGCCTCACGAGGACGATCGGGCACGGGAGGTGCGAACTTCACTGCCTCCCCTTCCCATGGATGAAGGCGCGGCCACGATAGATGAGTCTGCCCCAGGCAGTGCAAGCGGCGGTCTAACCAATTTATGGAACGTCAAGCCCCGACAGCAAAAACAAGAACAAGATGAAGTTCGAGCACTTACTGGTCAATCGCGGCATAGGACACCGACCTCTTGCCGAGCTTGAAGCCCGAGAGCCTTGTGGTCCGGGTTGCAGCCTCAAGAGGTCCAGAAGCGGAAGAGGGCGCAACAGAAGGGCTGGAGGCAGCTTCGAGCGGTGCCTGGGCAGAAGAAGCCCCTCGGGAGATCAATGCCAACCTGTCCTTCTTCGGGATCGCGGGTGGATCTCCTTCCTCCCGCGTGGTGTCGGCCTCGTCATTGTCTGGCAAGGTGCAAACGATGCTAGCCCTGCGCCGGGGGGAGGTCTCCCCCGTCCCCTCAGTGGTCGCCTCTGAGTTGTGCTCCTCTTCTTCTTCGTCTTCCTCTCCTCCCCCGCAGGAGTCACCTGAAGACACTTCCACCGGCGCCGTCGCCCCTGGGCCACAGGAGGCACCGCCGGCACCAGGCCGTGCCCATCAAAGGTGGGCATAGCAGCCACCACCTGTTCCCGGTACTCGCGAAGGAACAAGGGGGAAGGGGCACCCTACAGGCCTTCCTGGTCGTCGCCAACCAAGAGGCGAAGAGATGAGGCCAGCTCATCGTCAGCCAGAGCCGCCGGACTCAGGCGAAGCTTGTCGTCTGCACCCCCAAGCGTCCATAAGGGGCGTGCGTGCGCCTGAAGCGGGGCCACTCGCTGCGTTAGGAACTCCCTCAAGAGTGAGGCCCCCGTCAGCTTCGCCGCCTTCACGTTGCCCGGCTTCAAGTCGGCGTTCATCTTCTCCAGCACCAACTTCGCATGGTTGTCATCGAGCTTCGTGCAAGACCACCCCTCGTTGGGCTGGGGCATCTCCATGGGCAGCACCAACCGGAAGCGAATGCATCTGGTGTCCATCATGACCCACTTCCTCCGGTAGTTATCGGCCCTCTTCCCAGTCTTTGAGATCACGTTGGCCTTGAAGTACGTGACGAAGTTGGCGCACGCCGAGGTGTGCTCGCCGTTGATTTGGAGGGAGAAGAAGTGGCGCAGCAGAGCCACGGATGGCATCACCCCAACATGCGCCTCGCAGTAGTAGGTGAAAATCAAAAAAAGGAGCACGAAGTTGGGATGGAGATGACGGGCCTGCAACCTGTAATGGTGGAGGACGACGTAGAAGAAGTCGGAGAAGGGGGGAACCAGGCCGGTGATGACGGCGTTCATGAAGAAGGGGTAGAAGGTGCTCCCCTTAGCCTCCGGCTCGGTGGAGCCAGCCCAGAGTTCGGTCTCCCCCATCTCGCTGCCCTCCGCCGCCGTTATCAGGCGCGTAGCGGCGAGATTTTTCTCTGACATATTGGGGGCATTCAGAGCCAGCGAATACCAAGCCGGCAGCACATCGACCTTGACCTTGCGGGGCGCCATTACTCGCTGAAAGGGAAGGAGTGGAGTGGATCTGGAGATTTCGGAAGCGGGGAAGCAAGGAAGGGGATCTGGAGCAAGACGAAGGAGAGCAATGAAGACAAGCCTTGCCCACGCCAACCTTTTGTCAGTCGGGCAGTTGCCGAGGCAGCGTGGGGAAGCGGAGACGCCCACATCCAATCAATCGCCACGCGGCGACCAAGGCTGCAGGCTGTTGGGGCCCGTGGTGCTCCGCACTTGCCCTTTGGCTTTGCTGCTAAGCCAAGTCCAAGCGCGCCTTGGGCCCGGGGGCTACTGTCGGCGTCCTGGGAACGGTAGTCCCCAGATTTGCCTACCTACGGCCTGCAGCGTGGCTCAACCAGTGGCCCAGTATGGCTCGTCTTCATCAACCAAGCGCTCAAGACCCTCGCGAGGGGCCAAGCCTCACGGGGTGGATGACACAAGGCCCTCTCAGGGGCGGCCTCACCAAGCAGGCTCGCGAGGAGGCAGAGAGATCAAGGCAAGGGGTACCTCGCGAGGTGCCCGTGACGCAAGCCATGACGATCAAGGCCAAGCGGGCGCCAGCCTGCGCAGTGTCCTCGTTTCCTCTTTGGTGCAAAGGGGGCAAGCACAGGTGCGGAGTATCGAGGCATCAGGCAAAGGTTTCCATATCGGTGCAACGAGACCAAGGCCAGCAGGACGGCAGGACAGAGGTCACCGTGGAGCCCAAGACGGCGTCATCACCAGTGCCTTTGGCAGGCGAAGACCACCTTTAGTCAGGATAGCTTGTACTAGTTGTCCCCTTTCAAAATGGCCGTTGTTGGATCCCTTCCCGCTCAATATTTGGGAAGAGGGCCAAGGGCTCTATAAATAGGGCTAGCCACCATAGTAGAAGGCATCTCATCTAGAGCCAATAGAGACGGATCGATTCCTCCTCAACCACACCACACCACCACAAGAACACCTCTCCTCGCAAGTATGTTCTTCCTCTGTACTGTTCATCATCAGCCCAACAGGCAATCCACCACACCACACACTGGATTAGGGTATTACGCCACAACGGTGGCCCGAACCAGTATAAACCTCGTGTCTCTTGTGTTTCTTATCGATCTAGCTTAGGGATCATGGCGAGGCTGAGCACGTGTTTCAGTAGGGAGAAGATCTTCATGCACACCCCAGTGTTCAAACCTTAAGGGTTTTGCCGGAACCCGATATCCGACAGAAGACTTTGCCGCTTGCGTGAAGGAGATACGCCCTTTGGCCACCCTGATAGCTGATGAAGCACATCTCTCCAAGTACCAGCTGGGCTATGACGCGGAGAACCGGAGAATTCCAATGCCTCGTTACAAAGTGAACAACCTGATCCCCGCACTCCGTAAGCATACCTTTGCCCCTGAAGTTGACCCGGACGGACTAGTTGATGATAAAGCTGAATTTGAAGCTTTGAATGGCATTGACTGGTCATAATCAACCTTCCAGGAAAGGGAACAGGGCGAAGAAGCAGAGAGGGCTAACCCGGACACTTCAGGCCAACATGAGAGTTAATCCATGATGTAGAGCTTGCCACGACGACTCTTGGTCATCCAGCCCATAGTGTATCCCTTGAGCCCTTCGAAGCTACCCTTCAAGAACTCAAACCCACCGTGCGCTGGCCCCATGATGGGCGCCAACTGTCATGGAATTGTCTCGTCAAATGTCCTAGTGAAAGGACTTAGTCGTGGAGCCATCGCAACTAGGAAGCTTAAAGGGTTTAATCAGGACAAAGGACACGGGGTTTATACTGGTTCGGCCCCTTACGATGAAGGTAAAAGCCTACGATCCAGTTTTGAGTGGGATTGCTTATGACTCAATTACTAGGGAGCGGAATCGCTTGACCTAGCTCTCGATTTGATGTTACTTGCCCTGAACCACCGTCGGGTCATCCCTTTATATACAGAGGTCGATGCCCAGCAGGTTACAGAGTCCCTGCCGGCTCATAAACAATGTACCGCTCGGTCTTTAACTATTCTTGCCTTACCATATAAGTTATATACATATGGCGGTTTATCTCTATGGGCCTTAAGTCGCCGCTGGGATTTGGGCCCTTAACTGAACCGCCATCTTCAACCTTGGTCTTGGGCTTCAAGAGTACTTGTAGGTATAACCCGGCCCCTCCTGGGCGAGTCATACCTAATAGTTACCTCCCCAACAATTATGTTGTGGTGTTCTAGGTGGCGTGAGCTGTGAAACTATTCCACATTGTTTTGAATGAAGGCCAAACTAGTAACTCAAATATTCACCTCCATGATTAGATCGTAGAAACTTTATTTTCTTGTTACAATGGTTTTCCACTTCACTCTGAAATTCTTTAAACTTTTCAAATGTTTCAGACTTGTGTTTCATTAAGTAGATATACCCATATCTGCTCAAATCATCTGTGAAGGTGTCAGTGCAAGGACGACACCTATGGGATCACGAGAATCCCTACTACGGATGCGGGGCGCGGGGTTGTGACAAGCGCGGATCAAACAGGTAGCACGCGGGTTCTTTTATCCAGGTTCGGGCCGCGAGGATGCGTAAAACCCTACTCCTTCCTTGATGGTTTGTTTATCTGTGTTCTTCAGCTAGCAATGGGGCGTGAGGAGCTCCAAAAAGCCGAATCCCCCTCCTGGTTGCCTTGGGCCTCCTTTTATAGGGAAAGGGGTTGCCACAGTGGCACACATGAGGTGGAAAGGGCACAGTGATGCGAGTTTATCCCTCACATTACATGACAAGGCACATTTAATGCGTCGTGCTTAGGTGTCCCTGCTTTATCGGGGACAGGGGAGAGCCCAGTCTTGTCCATCGCTGATCCCTTTCGTGTCGACATGCGCCCTGGCCAGTGGTGCCCGTGGCGCCATGTAGGCAGGCAGGTAGCTAAGGTGGCGCAACGGTGGGCCTCCATGAAGATCCGCTTGCCGCCACGCAGGTGCCTGCCCAACTGGTTGGGTGTCACAGCCCCAGATCGGCCTTGCTTGACTTTGCTTGCTCATCATGTCATCATGTTTAAATTTCTAAGAAACTTGAAATGGGGATCGCCTAAACCCTAGCATTAAAGGAATTCACTAGGTTCAACCAAAATATTTCCAGTAAATCCAAATGACTTCCAAAAATGTTCATCATTCTTGGAAAATGCTGGAAACAGTAACCAGAGGTGATGCACATTTTTCCATGACATATTGGGCTCTAGATTTAAATCATACGTTATTTGCATTTGGGCATTTAAATTTTATATATTATATTAAATGTCCAAATATTCATGAACTGAAATTCTGGTTATTGGAAATAATCCAAATAGTGGCCACAAGCAGTCTCATGATTTTTGAAAAGTGCATAGGTATTTTTAATAAAGCCCTAAAAATTTACAGAATAATAGAAAACTGAAGTAATTAGAAAAAGCAGAGAGGAGAGAAACTTTACCTGGACTTACCTCTCCAGCCCACCTGACCGGCCCAGCACTGCAGCTGGCCGGCCCAGCCCACCACCGCTTTCCTCCCTGTCGTCTTCCCCTTTCCAGGAGGACGAGCGTGTGGCCGGCGCGCGCGAGCACGCGTCCGGCCACCTCCTGCTTGCTTGCCGCTCCTGGAGTCGGCCCGGGCGCCACGTGCATCGCCCGACCCTCCCCCGGACCTCTCCCCCACTCTCCTGCGCCTCTCCCTCCTCTCTCTCGCTCTCTCCCGCGATGCCCGAACACACCGGAAAGCGCCACCGCACGCCGACACGGCCACAGCCTCCCTCTCGCCTCGTCGTCGTGCCCACGCGCCCCGCCACTGTGGGCTACGCCTCCTCGTAGAGACGCACGGCGCCGGACGCCCTGGAACGCCGCCATCACCATCGTCTTCCTCCTCGGGCTCCGCCGCCCGCCGCCGCCGATTCGCCGTCACCGAGTCTTCCCCGAGCACGCCGAGGCCACCTCTGCACTCGCCGTGAGCCCCTCTTCCTCTCCCCTCTTCTCTCAAGCTCGCGGTCATTCTCTAGCTTCATTCCCCATCACGGCCGAGAACATCTCGCTGCCGGCCATGGCGTAGCCGTGGCCACAGCCACTGGAGCTCCCACCCGAGTACACCATCGTGCTCAGAACGTCTCCACGAGCCTGTTGCATGCCGCAGCTCGCCCTCCCGTGCCCCCTAGTGGTCGCCGTGTCTCACCCGAGCTCCGGCGGCCGCAACCGAGCTCGCCGCTGTCGACTCCGGCCACCCCAGGCCCGGAGACCACGACCATCCAACGCGCCATCGCGCCAGCTCTCCGTAGGGCCAAAGGGCGCACGGAACGGTGCAGTGTAGACGAAACCCGAGCCACCTCGGTGCGTCTCCACCGCGTTTTTGGTCGTCACCGGTGAAACTCCGGCGAGCCAACGTGGCACATTTAGTTAACACTAATGACGTCATTAGCTGATCACCGTTCCACTGACGGATGGGCCCCACGCGCTAGATTAACCCCGGAATTATTCCTGTTTAAACTAGACTAACCCACCGGGCCCACATGTCAGGTTGACTTTGCTGGCGTGGCAGTTGACTAGGCCCACCTGTCATCCACCCAAACCAGTCTGTTTCACTGACGTGTGGATCCCACACGTCAGGTTTGACCTAGACCCACCGCAGTTGACCCGCTGATGTCATAGTGACGCAATGCTGACGCAGTAATGCCTTTTCTGGATTTATTCTTATATAGGAAATTCCAGAAAATAATGCTAACTTAAAAAATTCATAGTAATTCAACCGTAACTCCAAATCAAACAAATTATATATGAAAAATGATCAGAAAAATATGAAGAATCTGTTTATGGCACTTTCATGCATGATTGAACAAGTTAACCTCACTGAATAGGATGAATCATGATTAGGGTAATTTATGAACTATCATTTGGAGTTGGAGTTTAACCTTGTTTGAATTCCACTTCAATTAACTTGGCTTACTGCTGCATTAGGTCAATTCAGTTCCTTAACATGACATGTCATTCATTTGTTTGTGCATTGCATTGATTGTGTTTCTTCTTGTTTGCCGGTATTTGTCCCCTCTAAGTAGACAATGTACCGACGATGAGTTCGATGACACCGATGAAGAACTATATTATCTTCAGGAGTGCCAGGCAAGCAAAACCCCCTTGTTCATTCCGATACAATCCTACTCTCTCGCTCCTGCTCTCTTTTACTGCATTAGGACAACAACGATTCAACTGTTACTTGCTGCGGTAGCTGAACCCCTTTATCCTCTGCATGACCTGTCATTGCCACAGTAAATAGATGAAACCCTCTAGCATGAGTAGGAGTTGTTTGAGCCCTGTTGTGCCTACTCATTCATGCTTGTTTGTCATGCCTGCTACTGCTTAGAGTTGAGTCAGGTCTGATTCATCGGGGATGAATCAGAGGTGTATGAACATGTCCTACTGTGTGTGAGCTAAGTGTGTGAATACGATTTGGTAAAGGTAGCGGTGAGAGGCCATGTAGGAGTACATGGTGGGTTGTCTCATTGCAGCCGTCCTCAGGAACTGAGTTCTGTGTTTGTGATCCATGAAACAGATACTACCACGCATTGGGCCCGAAACCAATGGACCCTCTCGGCTTCTTAATCACCCTTGTCCTCTGTCCAGGAGTTGCAAGTAGTTTCTGGTGTTTGTAGTTTGCTGGAGGACGTGGGCAGCGCTGACCGGAGGGGTGGGCTGTGATGCAGTAGGCACGTGGCCGGGTAATACCAGGCACCCGTTTGGTGTCACGGAACCCTGTACACATCGTTTGGGGCTGTGAGCGAAACCCCGGTCGGATCTCCTCATGGATGGAACCCGAATAGGCGATAAACCTGGAATAGAGACTTGAGTGTTTAGGTAGGCCGTGGCCGACACCCAAGTTGGGCTTCCGCTTGAAGGTTGCCGAGTACATGTCGTGTAAACGGCGGTAAGTGATGAGAGCGTGTGTGAAGAAGTACACCCCTGCAGGGTTAACATCATCTATTCGAATAGCCGTGTCCGCGGTAAAGGACTTCTGGGTTGCCTGTACAGTTCGTAGACAAGTGAAAGTGGATACTTTAAAATGCGCAAGATAAGCGTGAGTGCTATGGATGGCGTTCCCGTAGGGAGACGGGAGCGGATCCATAGTGGTGTATTGTTTGGTGAATATGTGGACTCGTGTGCGCCACCTCAAAAGAGTTACTTGCAGTCGTAGTTCAGGATAGCCACCGAGTTAAAGCCGGCTTGCTGCAGTTAAACCCCACCATCCCCTTTGTTGATAATGATGCATATGTAGTTAGTTCTGATGTAAGTCTTGCTGGGTACATTTGTACTCACGTTGCTTAATTTATGTTTTTGCAGAGAGACTTCAGTCTCGCTAGTAGTACCGCGTGGACTTCGACGTTTAGCTTGTTACCTCAGCTACGATCTTGTGCCCTCGGCAGGATCTGGTAGATAGTCAGGCTTCTTAGCCTTTTTCATTTGTAGATGTCTGCATTCAGACATGTTAAGCTTCCGCTTGTGCTTGACTTGTGTGCTCTGAATGCTGGGTCATGAGACCCATGTCTGTAATAACTCGCTCCTTGGAGCCTATTGAATAAATACTTGAGTCGTAGATTCATGTTGTGATGCCATGTTGTATTTGCACATATCGAGCATATTGTGTGAGTGTTATTGAAATGCTTGGTATGTGTGGGATCTGAATATCTAGTTGTTTATCTTTAGTAGCCTCTCTTACCGGGAAATGTCTCCTAGTGTTTCCACCGAGCCATGGTAGCTTGCTACTGCTCCGGAACACTTAGGCTGGCCGGCATGTGTCCTTCTTCGTTCCTGTGTCTGTCCCTTCGGGGAAATGTCACGCGATGAATACCGGAGTCCTGTTAGCCCGCTACAGCCCGGTTCACCGGAGTCCTACTAGCCCAGTGCTACAGCCTGGATTCACTCATTGATGACCGACACGTTCGATGCTGGGTCATGGATGCCTGTCCCTGTAAGTCTGTGCCACTTTGGGTTTACGACTAGCCATGTTAGCCCGGGCTCCTTATCATATGGATGCTAGCGACACTGTCATATACGTGTGCCAAAAGGCGCAAACAGTCCCGGGCAAAGGTAAGGCGACACCCGTGGGAATACCGTGCGTGAGGCCGCAAAGTGATATGAGGTGTTACATGCTAGATCGATGTGGCATTGAGTCGGGGTCCTGACATTGGGTCGGCAGCTGCATGCGGACGGTGGTAGAGGGTGGAATTGGCGTGGGCCCGATGGTGACCCTACGGGTGTCCTTGGCAAGGGCCTCGTCGTAGCCCCGGCAAGGGTCTTGCCGTGGCCCGTGCTATCATCCCCAGCAAGGCTCCTGCCGGGGGCCTTGTGGTCCTCCTTGGCTGGGATCCCGCCAAGGGTCGTCATCTTCTATAGTGTGTATATGATCTCAAATGTCTTCACAAAGATCTGCATGCCACCACGGGGATGTCTCCCGAATCCTTGCCCCATGGGGGCAATGGACTCAAGGGTGATTCGCTCCGTAGGTGTGGGGCGAGCCGCCACGGCAAGGGCCTTGTCGGGTTTGCTAAAACCGCCCCCGGCAAGGATCTTGCTGGGGGAGTCTGCTTCATTCCCTTTGCTCTTCGTGGTCTTGGTCTTGGCGTCGTTCTGCTCCTTTCGAGCTTCGGCCTTACCTTGGCTCACCTCCCTTGCCTTGCTCGGTGCGGTGGTGTCCGTGGCTCGGACTGCCCGTGCACAGTTATAGGGGTACAAAAAGTGTACCCCTCTTTTTGTACACCGACAGGAGCCCCCGGGAATGGGCCACACGTGAGCGCAATCGTGTCGTTGGGCTAGGCCCAAAAACGGTGCGCGGGCAGGCAGGGTAGTTTTTACCGCGGTAAGTTTCTTCGCGCGCTGGGCTTCCCATGCCTCCCGCGCGTGGCTCGGCGTGGGGAGGCGTGCGTAACGTGGGCGACATGCGTGGGGCTGAGCTCTGCGTGCATGCGTCACGTCGTAGTAAAAGGGGGCGGTTCGCGCCTTCCCCATAAACGGAGGGAGGCGTGGAGGCTCGGCCCATTCACTGAACGGGGCCGGGGCGTGGTCTTCAAGGCGCCCACCCCCCACGATCACGGGGTGGGGAGAGGTCTCCTCACCCGTCGCCTCAGTCCTGCATGCCCGCCACGTGGTTCTCACGCGCTCAGGGTGGTGAACGGTGGAGGCGGGGAACCGGGCCGTCGCGGGCCGGGGCAGCGAGTTGGTCCTAGTTCCCTGCGCCTTCCGTGTCCTGATTGGCTGATTGGGGTGGCTGAGCCCCCATCCTAGCTCTTTATAAAGAGCCGGGGGGAGGAAATGGAGTCCTGCACTCTTCCATCTTCTCTTTTCTTCAGCTTCTGCTCCCCCCTCCCTCCATCCGCCATGGAGAGAGGGAATCCTGGCTCTTCAACGGTGGCGGCAAGGGTCGCTGCTCGACAACGCGCCCTCCCTTCCCCTTTACCCGTGGTGGCAGAGCCAGCCGCGAGGGGAAAGGGGAGGGGGCGAGGCCATGGGCGAGGCCGAGGCACTCAGGGAAGAGGAGAACGGGGCGACGCGCCGGTCCCGCCTCCGCCAGTAGTTCCTCCCCCCATGGAGGGCCATGTTGGGGATGACCCTTGCGAGTTCTTTGTCAGGCTGCGCCGGTCGCCTCGTCGTCGTCTTCGTCTCCAGACTCCATTCGCGAGCGAGATGGAGCTGGATTCGCCGGAGTTCTTGCAGTTGCACATGAGGGGCTGTTGGATCAGCGGTACGTGAGCTCGCGTCGACTTCCCAGCCCCTCACGTGATGTATCTTGGCCGAGGGTGGAAGACGTTCGCTCATATCCACCGCTTGACGACGAGGCTTACCCTCCAATTCAAGTTGATGGAGGGCGGCCTCCTCTCCGTCAAGGTCTTTGGGTGCTTCGGGACTCGGGCAAGGTGCTGCGTGGAGAGCTCTGCTGATAGCGAAGACTCCTCCTCGGGCGGGAGTGATGAGGAGGACAGCGGCAGCGACGACAAGGGTAGCAGGCGGCAGGATGACGGGTCCGACTAGGTGTCGGGCGCCGCTCCGTGCGACACCGGCGATCCCATCATCCGTGTCGCCGGCTTCCTGAACTTCTCGGGGTCGTCTCCTTGGGCGGCTAGCGTTGGGAGGCTGCGGAAGAGGAAGAGGGCAGGCGGCAAGGCCGTCAAATTGGAGTACGCGGGCACCGACGCCTTCGACGCGTGCTGACGTCCCGCCGCCTCGTCTTCGAGCTCTGCTTCCGGCGCTGCCATCACCATCCAGCCTTCGGACGGTCACCGAGGTGTTCTCTTGGTGCCTCCTGCCACCTGTAGCTCGCCTAGGCGCTCCCTTTTGCCCTTTTCGCCTCCTTGACCTGCCTCCTAAGGAGAGGGGCAAGAAAGGGATTACGGGCACCTTGTCTCTTTTTAGTTTGTAAGTCTTTAGGCTTTAGCTGAATTTGAAACTTGTAATCCCACCATTCATGTTTTTCATTCCCTATGGGCTGTACCTGAGTGGAATGTTTTTAATGAAAAGGGGATGCTTGTCGGGTCATTTGTTTGCGGGTAGAACCCATGATGAGGAATAAATCCTTGATATCCTCAAGATAAACATTTCCTTGCCCGACAACAGGCCCTGCCGTCTTCCCACTTCGCTCGACCTTTCTCGCGCTTTTGGCGGAGGCAAGGATGAGGTGGGTTCAGGCTCCTTGTTTCATTCTTTTGCTGCCGCGACTACGACCAAACCTGGCCCCAGGAACGAGCCCTAGGGCCTAGAGTTTTTAGGGGAGCACGGTAGCTTTGGGAAAAAACGAGGTTTCACATCCCTCAGTCCATAAGGGAATGCATGATAAGGGATGAAGAACTTATCTGAAGCTGTAGCCCCCGGTAACTCTGGTTTGTCGTGGGCGAATCTTTGTACTCGCAGCCCCCGGCAATACTGGCTTGCCGGGGTTTAGATGCCAGTCTGTCCCTCTTTTCTTTCTCGTCCCCAAGTGATCCGACAAGGATATCTGTGAGTCCTGCGAACCAAAGGAGACAAAAGATCGGCAAAGAGATGCACACTCGACCTCTAAGCTAGGGGTTAGTCGCCGCTAAGCACTATCAACCCTAACCAAGGACGAGAAGCATGCATGCTATAACTTACGGAGCCAGCGCTTCATTTATTTATGCTCAGGGTCTACGCCTGGCTTTGTACAAAGGGTTACATGCATCATCGGCAATGCTTGTACAAAAGGTGGCTTGCCGGGAGGCCCGACAAGCCATGCCTTACGGGTAAAACTTGCGAAGATGCTCACTGGTCCAGGAGTTACTCACCGGAACATCATCTTCGGTCTCCAGGCGGACTGCGCCGGGCCTGGTGACTCGTATTACCCGATAAGGGCCTTCCCACTTTGGCGTCAACTTGTTGGAATTCTTGGCCAATTGAATGCGCCGAAGGACAAGGTCGCCTTCCTCGAGGCTCCAGGCATGAACCTTGCGGCTATGGTAGCGGCGCAAGGCTTGCTAGTAGCGTGCTGCTCTTACAGCCGCCCGAAGACGATCTTCCTCAAGGAGCACTACGTCATCTTGCCGCAGTTGCTCTTGCTCAAGCTCGTCATAAGCGAGCACTCGAGGTGACCCGTATATGAGTTCAGTGGGGAGAACTGCTTCTGCACCGTATACCAGGGCAAAAGGTGTCTGGCCGGTGGCTCGATTTTGTGTCGTCCTGATCGACCAAAGAACCGTCGGCAGCTCATCAATCCAATGCCTTCCACTCTTGTGCAGCCTGTCAAAGGTCTTGGTCCTCAAGCCTCGCAGTACTTCAACATTTGCCCTCTCAGCTTGACCATTGCTTCGCGGGTGAGCGACGAAAGCAAAACAAACTTTGCTGCAGAGGTCTTGGGTATATTGCATGAAGGTGCGGCTTGTGAACTGGGTGTCATTATCGGTGATAACCCTGTTAGGCACGCCAAAACGGCACACTAGTCCCTTGAAGAACTTGACGGCTGACTGAGCTGTGACCTTCCTCACTGCCTCCACCTCTGGCCACTTTGTGAACTTGTCGATTGCAACGTACAAGTACTCAAAGCCCCCGACAGCGCGGGGGAAAGGGCCCAGTATGTCGAGCCCCCAGACCGAGAAGGGCCAGGAGAGAGGAATGGTTTGAAGGGCTTGGGCAGGCTGATGGAGCTTCCTTGAGTGGAACTGACACGCTTCACACCTGGTGACTAGTGTCGTCGCATCCTGGAGGGCGGTGGGCCAGAAGAAGCCTTGCCGGAACACCTTGCCGGCAAGGGCCCTTGACCCAATGTGGGATCCACATATGCCTCCGTGTATCTCTGCCAACAGCTCCAGTCCTTCCTCTCCAGGGATATACTTCAATTTCACACCGTTCGGCCACTTTCTGTACAGGATGTCATCGACGAACTGGTACATGGTAGAGCGACAGGCTACTTTCTCCGCTTCTTCCTGCTCCTCAGGAAGTTCCCCTGTTTGGAGGAATCGGATGGTATGTTGTGCCCATGCTGGAGCCTGGGGCTCGACGGCGAGGGCTAAAGGCATTTCCTCCGTTATGGGAGCGGCTGTCTCGACGACAAGAGCTTGATGCTCCGCCGGAGCCAGTCGTCTCGTGGCGGGCTCAGTATCCTCGGCAACATCCTTGCCGGCGGCTCCGGGGAGCTCGGCGGGAAAGTACTTGCCGGGCCCTGATTTCCTCCTCTTATTCTGCTCTGTTGATGGATCAACGAATGGCTGAGTTAGCTGAAGCACAAAGGTACCTGGTTCCACAGGCAGCTTGAGGGCAGCGCATTTGGACAGGTAATCGGTGATATCATTCTCCGCTCGAGGAACGTGTTCAACCTGTATACCGTCGTAAAGCTCTTCCAGCTTTCTCACTTCATCGACGTAGGCCTTCATCAACGGGCTCTGGTAATCCTTGTTGACTTGCTTGACGACAAGCTGCGAGTCCCCCCTGACGATGAGTTTCTTGATTCCGAGGTCCACCGCGATCCTAAGACCGGCAAGCAACCCTTCGTACTCTGCCGTATTGTTGGTTGACACCTCCCCGGGGAAGTGTATCTGGATCACGTACTTGAGGTGCTCTCCAGTGGACGCGTCAAGCAGTACGCCAGCCCTGGTGCCTTGTAAGGAGAAAGCTCCATCAAAGTACATGATCCAATCACAACTTGCTTCCTTGCCGTGGAGAGCAGTCTCTTGGGCTTCTTCGTCAGGCGTTGCGGTCCATTCTGCAATGAACTCCGCTAGAACTCGACTCTGAATTGTCGAGGTACTTTCAAACTTGAGGCCAAAGCTGGACAGCTCCAGGGCCCATTCCACAATTCTTCCCGTTGCATCCGGATTGTGCAATATCCGCTGCAGAGGGAGCGAGTGACGACAGTGATCTCGTGCGCCTGGAAGTAGTGACGCAGCTTCCTCGAGACCATAAGAAGGCCGAAGAGTAGTTTCTGCACGCCGGAGTACCTCGATCTAGCCCCCTGCAGGAGGGAACTAACGAAGTAGACCGGGTGCTGCATCATTTTCTTCTTCGACGGCACATTAACTGGCTGTGTCGTCCCTGCGTTGGTGGTGTCGAGCTCTATCGCTGCCATAACCTCGTCGTCAACCTCTCTCTGCGCCACTAGTGCGGTGCTGACCACCTGGTCCATTGCCGCCAGGTATAGCAGCAACGGTTCTTGCGGCCTAGGCGCAACTAGTACTGGCGCGGAAGAGAGGTACTTCTTCAAACCTTGCAATGCCGCTTCGGCTTCTGGCGTCCACTCCATCAGGCCCACCTTCTTCAGGATATTGAAAAAGGGAAGGGCGTGCTCGGCAGACTTGGAAATGAACCTGCCCATGGCGACGACGCAACCAGCAAGCCGATGCACATCCTTGATTCACTTGGTGACTCAATCTGCTCTATAGCTTCGATTTTGTCCGGTTGGCCTCTATCCCACGTTGTGACACCAAGAACCCGAGAAGCTTGCCGGACGGGGCCAAAGATGCACTTCTCAGGGTTCAGTTTGAGATTGATCTTGCACAGGTTTGCAAATGTTTCTTACAAATCTGGTATGAGGGTTGCCCTGTCCTTGGTTTTGACCACTATGTCATCCATATAAGCTTCCATATTTCTATGGAGTTGGGGTTCAAAACCAATCTGGACCGCCCTTGCAAACGTCGAACCAGCACTCTTCAACCCGAAAGGCATCCGCATGAAACAATACGTACCACATGGGGTGATGAACGCCGTTTTCTCTTCGTCTTCTCTTGTCATGAAGATCTGGTGGTAGCCGGAGTAGGCGTCGAGGAATGACAGCAGATCACACCCAGCCGTGGAGTCAACAATCTGGTCGATGCGCGGCAACGGGAAGGGGTCTTTAGGGCAAGCCTTATTGATATTTGTGTAATCAATACACAGTCTCCACTTCCCATTTGCCTTGCGCACCACGACCAGATTGGCCAACCACGTTGGATGGAGCACTCCTCTTACCAAACCCGCTGCTTCCGGTTTCCGGATCTCTTCATTAATGAACTCTTGTCGTTCCAAAGCTTGCTTTCTGACCTTCTGCTTGACAGGCCGCGCATGAGGGCAGACAGCAAGGTGGTGCTCAATCACCTCCCTGGGAACACCGGGGATGTCGGAAGCTTGCCATGCAAACACATCGACATTCGCCCGCAGGAAGGTGACGAGCGCGTCTTCCTATTTGTCGTCAAGGGTGGAGCTTATGGTAAAAGCTCCTCTCGTGCCGTCCTCATTGACAGAGACCTTCTTGGTTCCCAGCGGTATGACCCTGGGCTTCTTGTTTCCGCCGGTGGAGCTCTCTGGCACGTCCTCGACGGCAGTGCTACACTCCGAAGAGGTGCGCTTGCCGGAGTGGGTGTCCGAGGTCTCACCGGTCTTCTTCTTCTTCTTCCCTCCTGGGGTCCCAGCGGCAGGAGCAAGTGCCCTAGCGGCGGCAGCTGCTGCAACTGCTTGCTGGTATAGTTGGTCAGCGCAAACCAACACATCTTTCTTGTCGGAGGGGATGGTGATGATCGTCATAGGTCCTGGTATCTTCAGGGTGTTGTAGGCGTAGTGTGATGCCGCCATGAACTTGGCCAGCGCTGGGCGGCCAAGGATCCCGTTGTAGGGCAAGGGGATCCTGGCAACATCGAACACGATCCTCTCCGTCCTGAAGTTCAGGTCGCTTCCAAAAGTCACGGGCAGCGTGACCTTTCCCTTGGGTTGGCTTCTTCCCGGGTTGACCCCCTGAAACGTGCCCGTCTCTTCGAGGTCTCCATCAGGAATTTGCAGTTTCTCAATCACGGCAGGCGAGATCAAGTTCAGACCGGCTCCGCCATCGACTAGCATCTTCGTCACCTTGAGGTTATGTATTGTTGGTGAAACCAACAATGGCAAGCACCCGACTGCAGTAGTGCGATCAGGGTGGTCCTCGGTGTTGAAAATGATAGGTGTGCTGGACCACTTCGGCGGCCTTTGGGCATCAAACGACGGCTCTACTGCTGTAATCTCTCGTGCCCACTGTTTAAACTGGCGGTGAGAAGTACGCAGCGAGGCGCCGCCGTCGATGCACATGGCCTCTGTAGCTTTCTGAAACTCTTGGTCGCCGGATTCATCGTCCTCTTCGTGACCATCGTCTTCTGGCTTTCTGTCACGGCCCTGGGCGGGCCTCTCCTGTTCCTTATCCTTGCCGTGACAGCCCGCCTGGCCGTCGCGCTTCTTGCCGGACCCCTCAGCACCGTCTGGGCCCTTCTCCTTGTCCCGCCTCTCATACTCAGCCCTCTGCTTCTCAGCGAGGAGCTCAACCTGTCAGCAGTCCAGGAGAGCATGGCCCTTGGTGCGATGGATCTTGCAGTATCGCTTGTCAGAGTTTCCCGGCTTCTCGGCAGCCGCCAAGGCCTGGCATGCGACACACTCGGCAACCTCCTTGCCGGGGTCATCTGCCTTGGTTTTCTTGGTGGAGCCGGCGTCTTCGGATCCCTCGACGACAAGCACGGCTTTTCCTTTGCGCTTCCTGTTGCAACACTGGCCTTTCTTCGCCGGGGCGGCAGTATCCTCATCTGAGGAGTCGGTTTCCACGCCGACATTTTCGCCGGGGTACTTCCTTCCCTCTTCGGCTCGGGCAAATTTGTCAGCAAGAACATAGAGTTCTGCCACATCTCTCACCTTGTTCATTACTAGCTCTTCGCGCATCTTGCGGTTACGCATGTTCTAGCGGAACGCGCTGATGATAGCGGCAGGGTGAACATCAGGGATATTGTACTGTACCCGGCTGAACCTCTGAATATACTTGTGGAGACTCTCGCCTCCCTTCTGGGGAATGACGTCCAGGTCGCTTGCTTGGCCATGGGCTTGATGGCCTCTAGTAAAGGCGCCCACGAACTCATGGCACAAATCCGACCAGGAGGAAATAGAGTCTACTGGCAAGTGCATCAACCATGACATGGCATTGGGTTTAAGAGCCAACGGAAAGTAATTCGCAAGCACCTTATTGTCGCGGGCTCTGGCAGCTTGCATCGCAATGGTGTAGACGCTGAGGAACTCAGACGGATGGGTCTTGCCACTATACTTTTCGCCCACGTCAGGTTTGAAGGTGCGGTGAGTGGGCCACTAGAACTGCCGCAGCTCACGGGTAAAAGCCGGACAGCCTACCTTGTAAGGTAGGCCTCCAGGGCTCCCCGGTGCTAGGTGGCTCACAGCAGGCCCTGCTTGCCTGTCTGATTGGTGGCGCGCTCCGCGCCGGCGCTCGATAGTGGTTCGAGTATCTTCATGTTCTCGTTCCCGGAGAACTTGGCGCTGGTCACAGTGGGCCCGCGGGTGGGACGATGCTACGGAGATCTCGTCGCCCGTGACGTCGCGACGGGCTGGCGTCCGCGGTACCGGGTGTGGAGGAGGCGAGTGCACCATGGTCGCGGCGCCGCTGGCTCTCCTGCCACTGGTGCGTGGGACTCCGTTGGAGCGTCAACCCGGTGGCTCCACCGGACTTGGTTCGTCTTTGTTGGCTATTGCAACAAGGCTTCAGATGGTGGCTCTCCATTCGTCGAGTTTCCCCGTAGTGGGAGGGAAATCGAGGAGCAACTGCACGCGCGCCAGGGCTTCCGCTGGCATTGGTGGCAGCGAAACCTGCACGGATCGTGACGCGCTTCGACTTCCGACCATGTCAGAAGGAGCTCCATCATGACCCCGCGGTCGCACGCCATCCTCACCGGCGCCTCGGCGGGCGGGCAGGTCTTCTAAATCCCGAGAACGGTGCTCGGGGCTCTTTCCGCGGAGATGCCCGGGGTCCTCGGCGTGATTACACCGCTCGTCGCGCCCCTTGTGAGGAGCGCGCCGTCGGTGTCAGCGTGGGAGTCTTGGAAGCCCTCGCGTTGCCTTCGGGCAGGGTGGCAGCGATCCTGGAAGGCCCCGCGCCACCCGCGGAGGGCCTGGCTCCGTCTTTGGATTTGGCGGTGCACGGCCCGTTACCAGGCGCACGAACATCGCCGCCTCCCAAACTTCGGCTGCTGGGACAGTGTTGGTGTTCGCGAACGGCGCCCCAGGTTCTTTCTGCGACCGGTCCGCTACTCGCCCGCGTCGGGGCGGAATGTCCGGCTCCCGACGGGCCAACCGCCACCGTCATCTTCTTCTTGGGCGCCATGACGATGAAGAAGCGTCGAACTAACTGCTAGAGCCGATTCTCACAACTGCGCCCCCTACCTGGCGCGCCAAAGATGTCGGTGCGAGGACGACACCTATGGGATCACGAGAATCCCTAATACGGTTGTGGGGCACGGGGTTGTGAGAAGGGTGGATCGAACAGGTAGCACGCGGGTTCTTTTATCCAGGTTCGAGCCGCGAGGATGCGTAAAACCCTACTCCTACCTTGATGGTTTGTTTATCTGTGTTCTTCAGTTAGCAATGGGGCGTGAGGAGCTCCAAAAAGCCGAATCCCCCTTCTGGTCGCCTTGGGCCTCCTTTTATAGGGAAAGGGGTTGCCACAGTGGCACATAGGAGGTGGAAAGGGCACAGTGATGCGAGTTTATCCCTCGCATTACATGACAAGGTGCATTTAATGCGTCGTGCTTAGGTGTCCCTGCTTTATCGGGGACAGGGGAGAGCCCAGTCTTGTCCGTCGCCGATCCCTTTCGTGTCGACACGCGCCCTGGCCAGCGGTGCCCGTGGCGCCATGTAGGCAGGCAGGTAGCTGAGGTGGTGCAACAGTGGGCCTCCACAAAGATCCGCTTGCCGCCACGCAGGTGCCTGCCCAACTGGTTGGGTCGGCAGCTGCATGCGGACGGTGGTAGAGGGTGGAATTGGCGTGGGCCCGATGGTGGCCCTACGGGTGTCCTTGGCAAGGGCCTCGCCGTAGCCCCGGCAAGGGTCTTGCCGTGGCGCCTGCTATCATCCCCGACAAGGCTCCTGCCGGGGGCCTTGTGGTCCTCCTTGGCTGGGATCCCGCCAAGGGTCGTCATCTTCTATAGTGTGTATCTGATCTCGAATGTCTTCACAAAGATCTGCATGCCACCACGGGGATGTCTCGCGAATCCTTGCCACATGGGGGCAATGGACTCAAGGGTGATTCACTCCGTAGGTGTGGGGCGAGCCGCCACGGCAAGGGCCTTGCCGGGTTTGCTAAAACCGCCCCCCGACAAGGATCTTGCTGGGGGAGTCTGCTTCGTTCCCTTTGCTCTTCGTGTTCTTGGTCTTGGCGTCGTTCTGATCCTTTTGAGCTTCGGCCTTACCTTGGCTCACCTCCCTTGCCTTGCTCGGTGCGGTGGTGTCCGTGGCTCGGACTGCCCGTGCACAGTTATAGGGGTACAAAAAGTGTACCCCTCTTTTTGTACACCAACATAAGGTAAGAAAATAACAATACCTGCCACGAGCCTCAACACTCGTTGGACCGCATACATCGGTATATATTATTTCCAATAAGTTAGTAGCTCGTTCTATTGTTCCGGAGAACGGAGTTTTAGTCATCTTGCCCATAAGGTACTGTCGTGGAATTGTCACGTTAGATGTCCTAGTGAAAGGACTTAGTCGTGGAGCCATCGCAACTAGGAAGCTTAAAGGGGTTAATCAGGACAAAGGACATGGGGTTTATAGTGGTTCAGCCCCTTACGTTGAAGGTAAAAGCCTATGATCCAGTTTTTAGTGGGATTGCTTATGACTCGATTACTAGGGAGCGGAATCGCTTGACCTAGATCTCGATCTGATGTTACTTGCCCTGAACCGCCGCCGGGTCGTCCCTTTATATACAGAGGTCGACACCCAGCAGCTTACAGAGTCCCGGCTGGCTCATAAACAATGTCCGGCTCGGTCTCTAACTATTCTTGCCTTACAATATAAGTTATATACATATGGCGGTTTATCTCTACGGGCCTTAAGTTGCATCTGGGCTTTGGTCCCTTAACTAAACCGCCATCTTCAACCTTGGTCTTGGGCTTCAAGAGTACTTGTAGGTATAACCCGGCCCCTCCTGGGCGGGTCATACCTAATAGTTACCTCCCCAACATTAGGCCCCAGATTGATTTGAACTGGTTCATGTCAATCTTCAACACTTAAGAAAAAAATCTTCTGCTCTTTGGTTATGAAATTTTTGTAACCCGCCATGACGTCATCCTTTGGATTTGCGGTAACCCGCCATGACATCAACTTCCATAACTGCACGTTTTGTCCAATATATCTCAACGGATCTTTATCTTAATGACCATCCGAAAATCGAGGCGTCCTTGTAGTTGGATAACTATGTTTTTGGCCTCCTCGTTTTTCGCGCCCACTTAGCAGTCTTTCCTTATAAATAGAACCAAATAGGTCTCTTCTCATTCTCCCCTTTCTTCATCTTCTTCCTCTCGCACCCATACTGCTGCTCGAGCTCCACCGCCGCCGCAGCGCACCTCGTCTTCGTCGACCTTGGCCGCTGCACCGACCTGAATCCGTCTAGAGAATGGCGGCGCCCCTCCACGACAGATCTGTCGCTGTAAGTTTTCACCTTTATGCATTTTAGATCCATGCTAGGGTTTGCGAGTTCCTTTGTACACTCTGTAGTTCATCTCGGTTTCTTCATGGTTCTTTTGCCGCAGCCTGGTTTGATCCAACAGCGGCATAGAACTCATGCGGTTGCTGTTTCACATCCATTTTTGGCACTAGTAGATCCCTTTTCCTTGTAAAGAAGCCTCATTAGAACGCATGAACTCTTCTTTACCATGTTTTTAGGTCTAGAAAATTTTCTTTTCTGAACAACCATTTGATCCAAAATAGCAGCCGCAGTTTGTGAAACTTGTTTATGCAACACTTAGGCAAAAATCTATATTTGTTAGATCCACCTAGTCATGGCGACTCTTATCACTGGTTTAAAAAAGGCAATGCTCAATTGATAACCTTGACCACCCATGGCGGTTTAGACAACTTTAACTGCTTATGGAGCCTATGGCGGCTTAAATAATCTTGAGATAATTATCCTTATACCATTAGGCCCCTTATAAGCCGCCATCTTGAATATGCATTGAAATATCTTTCTCCGGCTTAAATTTGAACCGATAATTTTACTCTGTCTTAGGCTTTCGTCACAATGGCACCGAAAGCACCCACTTCCTGCAACTGGGTCAAATCCATCATCACAGACAGTACGCTGGATGACTTTGTGAAGACTGGCTATCTGCCGAAGAAGGAAATCATCTCCTATCGTGCTCCTAACCCGGAGGAGGAATTTCCTCAGCCCAAAACATGGGAGGTTATTGTTTTCACAGATCATATGAACCAGGGTTTTGTCACCACCCGGATCAAAATTCTTTAGGGATGTCTTACACTTCTTTGACCTCCGTCCTCAAGACATCGGACTCAATTCCGTGTCTAACATTTGCAATTTCCAAGTGTTCAGTGAAGTATATCTTGGAGAAGAACCCAATATTTTACTCTTCAGAGAGTTATTCTACTTGAACCGCCATAATGAATGTGCCAACGGCAAGAGCTTGGAACTTGGTGGTGTCTCGATCCTAATTCGTAGGGATGTAATCTTTCCTTATGCCAACCCGCCGAGTCACCCTAAAGACTGGAACCAGACCTGGTTTTATTGTCAAGACACTTCCCCGCCTGACGAGAATCCTCTGCCCGGCTTTCGTGCTCTGCGTCTGGGGTCCAAGCATCCACTTCCTGACAAAATAACAGCCGCCGAACGCAAGACGCTTGCCCCCGCCCTGGCTAAGATCAAGGCTCTTCTAGGGAACGGGCTAAATGGCATCGATTTAGTCCGGGTTTGGCTCGCCTGGCGGGTTATTCCATTGAGCCGCTGCCCCAGCCTGATGTGCACCTACACAGGCAAGAAAGATGACCCTCTACGGCACAGCCCCGATGACTTGCCTGAAGACATCATCAATGATATGATGATGTCACTTTTGAACGAGAGCCTAGCAGATTGTGGTAAGGTGGGCCTAGCCCCCTTCTACGAATCGAACCCGGCTCCAGCGGTAAGCCGCCCATCTGAATAAATTACTTTGGTTTTTAGATGTTTTATCAATACTCATACCTGTACTAACACTCACAGGCGGGTGACAAATTCTAGAAGGTCAAATATGACCATGAAGCTGCGAAGAAAGCCAGGAAAGCCAATAGAGCCGCCAAGAAAGAGGCTGCAAAGAAGAAGGGCAAGAAAGCCACCGCCTCTGACTTGCTTTGGCTAGAAGATTCTTCTGAGTCGGAGGTAGCCCTTGGCTCTCTTGGCTCCTTTTTTAACCATCTTATTGACACTGATTATCTGCAGGAGGACACAGGAGCGAGCCATAGCAAGGATGAAGAGGTAACTATCATTTCTTCTGAGTTCGAGCCTTTGCCAAGACAGAAAATCCGAGAGTAACCCGGAAAGTAAGATTTTCGCATCCCTTAACTTATCAAGATCCTCAATTTCTTTTGAAGCGACAAATTCATGAGAGCCGAAGGTAGACGCGGACCGGCAAGGATGCAGAGCTCTCCTCCGGCTTAGCAAACACCCCAAGGAAGTGCCGGAATGAGGTCACCTCTGATTTAAATCTCTTTTATCCTTTGGCGGGTCTCACTCGTCTACCACTCAATTCTTCTGACTCGGATTATCAGGAAACTTCCCCTTCCTCTAGCGACTCAATGCAGTCCAATCTGCCTGCTTTTGAGACCGCTCTAGGGTAATGATAACCTGCTTATCTTGTATTGATTTCAATTCGTTTATATTTGCACTGACCTTTTGGTTTTATATAGTGGAAAAGCAAAGCCCAGTAAAAGGGTGAGAAGACCAAGCCGACCAAAGAACCGATCCTTAATGAGCCGGAACTTGAAATGGTTGCCCCTGAAACTTCAACTCATGAGCCGCCGCCTAAGCCGGCTCAAGACACAGCAACTCCAATTGCTGACCCTCCTGCCGAGCGAGCCGCCGATGGCTCGGAAAACCCAGAAGCTCCTAGCCCAGTCAGGACGGATGATCCTCAAGACCGTGATGTCGAAATCACGAAGACCAGTTTTGCTGAGCCGGGGAGGCCGACCGTGCTGGCCAAGTGTTCCCCCAAGGAGGAGCTTCTGGACTGCCATCGGGTTAAGCTTGATGTTGCTGCCTATACGCACATGAGTATTGGAGAAGTCTTCTCTGGCTACATGAGCCAAGTGCACAGCAGTCGTGACATCGAGATTGACATGGTGAAGCAGATGCACCAGAAATTTGAGGTACAATCCTTTCTCTGTACTTATTTATCTTTACTTATGTCAGCCCCCAAGTCTATTGCTTATGATGAATATGTTGTCGACTTAGAAACAAACTTAGTGACATTAGTAACATATTTGGATAACGTATATAAGAAATCCGGCTTATTCCGTAGTCCCCAAGGGGTGGCTTAACCAGTATGGTTGAGCCGGTCCTTCATATGGTTGTATTGAATAAAGTGCTTGAAAACCTTAAACAGCAATATGCATTAGCCCCCAAGTGCCAAGTACTCTTGCTTGCAAAGTGCTTGGGACTTTAATGTCATGAACCGCCACTTTAAGTAAAATTCTTCAGTAGACATTAGCCCCCAAGTGCCAAGTGTTGTTGCTTGCAAAAGGCTTGGGACTTAATATTGCATCATGATTGTCCTGATTTTGAGCCGGTATTTGTACAGGCCACCACTAGTCAACTTGAGTCAGAAATCTCTGATCTGAAGAACCGCCTTGAGTCCCAAGAGACGGAAACCCAAAGAGCTGACTCCAAGTTTAAATTCAGCATTTCTGAACAAGAAAAACTAAACAAAGACTTTGAAATAGAGAAAAAGGCATGGGCTAATGAAAGAATTGCGTTGATTAATCGAGCTGAGAAGGTAGAGGCAGATCTTGAAGAAGCAACCGGTGAATTATCCGGCTTAAAATGCCATGTCTCTCAGATGGTCTCAGCGATCTTTGGTAAGTCGCCCTGCACGTGTTAAATACTTGAACCTTTCAATTGATCATATAAATTGAAATAAACTCACCCGACAATGTTTACGCAGGCCCCCGGAGCTCAAATCTGAACCAAGATATGTTGATCAAGCTCAAGGTGGTTTATACACTGGTGGAATAGCTGTACACCGGGTCTCAGCGTGCCTTAGCCACGGTGGCCCTATCCAATGAAGTGCCACACTCCTGGTAGATGTACTAAAGAAACTTTCTATGCTACCCCAGCGATTCACCGAACTGAGGCGAGAGTCTATAAGAGCCGGAGCTGTGGCTGCTTTAAGTCGGGCCAAAGCTTGGCTACCGGAGTTATACCCGACCGACCTCACCACTGGCTATCCAAGCTTTAAGGAGGATGACACTCCCTTTGAACAGGAAGACTTTGCCGCTTGCGTGAAGGAGATACGCCCTTTGGCCACCCTGATAGCTGATGAAGCAGATCTCTCCAAGTACCAGCCGGGCTATGACGCGGAGAACCGAAGAATTCCAACGCCTCATTACAAAGTGACCAGCCTGATCCCCCCACTCCGTGAGCATACCTTCGCCCCTGAAGTTGACCTGGCCGGACTAGTTGATGATGAAGCTGAATTTGAAGCTTTGAATGGCATTGACTGGTTATCGTCAACCTTCCAGGAAAGGGAACAGGGCGAAGAAGCGGAGAGGGCTAACCCGGACGCTTCAGGCCAACACGAGAGTTAATCCGCCGTGACGGCTCATACCTGTGATGTGCTAAAAAACAATATGAATCATTTGGACTCGGGGAGTCGTGAATAGAATAGAAATACCTTTGTTTTTGTCGTGCCATCGTGCATGTTTTTGGTGCTTAATTCTATTAAGCCGCCATGTTATATTCACCCATGTTATACTTTTCATCTGCTTTCCTTATGCTTGACCAAGTCTTTTAACTGTCCTGCACATAAAAATAGATCACAAGATCCGCAAGGCGGGTCATAATAGCTTGATACATTAAGATAGAAAAAGAATCACAGATAAGCCTGTTGTAACATATAATGTTGAAACACAACTATAATCTTATACATGTGATCTTTTGATTTGCACTGCCGGCTTATATGACCCGGACAGTAAGGGTGATAACCACATCTTTGGAAACCAACACTTCCAGAGGTATGATGACTCTCATATAATGGAAACTTATAAGCCAAAATCAAGCCGGGTTAAAATTAACCACACTTGTACTTTTAAACCTCAAAAAAGTCTCAAATCAAAATAAAGGTTGCTTCCAAAGAAAACTTAAACCAAATAGAATGTAAAAAATTCAAGGCTTCTGATTAAGCCATCCCAAAGGGGTTAAGCTAGGATTCGAATACGATCATGTAGCCCCTAGTGGCTTTGGCGTTGCGCCGATCAAGAGGGTACCGACAGCTATGTTCTCTTTGGTTCGAATACGACCTATGTTTGAACAGGAAGCCCCCTAATGACCTTGAGAGTTTTTTAACGACTCTGATTCGAATACGATCAAAGTCGGTTCCCAAAAGGGGTTGAGCTATGATTCGAATACGATCAAGAAGCCCCCTAGTGAGCTCGGCATTGTGCATATCAACAGGGTACCGATAGCTATGTTCTCTTTGGTTCAAATACGACCTATGTTTGAACAGGAAGCCCCCTAATGACCATAAGGTTTAACGGTTAGATTCGAATACGATCATAAGATGGATCAAACGGGTCAAGCTAGATTCGGATATGATCAACCCCCAAGTGATCATTTGAGATGATAATGACAATGACAATGACATATTACCTTTGAAGATGAAAAAAGGACAAAGGTCCTGCTTTATTATTTATCATAATATATACATCGTCAAAATATGTACATCATAAGAGCCGGTGGCTCAAGTGTAGTAAGGCCGAAGATGAGCGATATTCCACGGCCGGCGGGTCTCCTCCTCCGACTTACGTGAGTCTTTGTGCTCTCGAACATCGGTAAGGTAGTATGACCCGTTGTTCAAGTTCTTGCTGACCACAAAGGGCCCTTCCCGGGGTGGGGATAACTTATGTGCATCAGTTTGATCCTGGATGAGCCAGAGCACCAAATCACCTTCCTGAAAGGTTCTAGACCTAACCCGACGGCTGTGATTGCGGCGCAGGTCCTGTTGGTAAATCACCGAGCAAACTGCTGCCAAGTCACGCTTTTCATCTAACAGGTCAAGGGCATCCTGGCGTGCTTGTTCATTGTCCGCCTCCACATAAGCCGTCACACGGGGCGAGTCATGATGGATGTCACTAGGGAGAACCGCCTCATCTCCATAAACCATGAAGAAAGGCGTATAAGCCGTAGACCTGTTAGGAGTAGTATTGATGCTCCATATCACAGAGGGTAACTCCTCAACCCAACAACCTGGCGTCCATTTGCAAGGGGACCAAAAGCTTGGGCTTGATGCCTTTCAAGATTTCTTGATTGGCTCTCTCAGCTTGACCATTGGATTGGGGGTGAGCCACTGATGAAACATCAAGCCGAATATGCTCACGTTGACAAAACTCTTCGATGGCGCCTTTAGACAAATTAGTACCATTGTCAGTTATAATGTTGTGTGGAAAGCCAAAGCGAAATATCACCTTCTTCATGAACTGAACCGTCGTGGCTGCATCACACTTACTAACTAGCTCTGCCTCAACCCACTTTGTAAATTTGTCAACCGCCACCAAAAGGTGGGTCTTTTTATCTTTGGACCTGTTGAAAGGCCCAACCATGTCAAGCCCCCAGACTGCAAACGGCCAAGTAATTGGAATCATCCTCAACTCTTGAGCTGGCACGTGAGCACGTCTTGAGAACTTCTGACAACCGTCATATTTACTGACCAGATCCTCTGCATCAGCATGAGCCGTCAGCCAATAAAATGCATGACAGAAAGCCTTGGCCACAAGGGATTTTGACCCGGCATGATGGCCACAATCTCCTTCATGAATCTCACGTAGAATTTCTTGGCCTTCTTCAGGAGAAACACAATGCTGAAACGCTCCAGTGACACTGTGATGATGCAACTCACCATTGGCAATCGTCATTGACTTAGACCGCCGGGTTATCTGTCTGGCCAAGGTTTCATCCTCAGGCAACTCGCCCCGGGTCATGTAAGCCAAATATGACACTGTCCAATCTGGGATGACGTGAAGAGCCGCCACCAATTGTGCTTCCGGGTCAGGAACAGCCAAGTCTTCCTTTGTAGGTAACTTGACAGAAGGGTTATGCAGAATATCCAAGAAAGTATTAGGCGGCACCGGCTTACGCTGAGAGCCCACCCAGCTTAAAGCATCAGCCACCTCATTCTTTCTGCGGCCAATGTGCTCCACTTGGTAACCCTTGAAATGTCCAGCAATGGCATCAACTTCTCGGTGATAAGCCGCAATGAGAGGATCCTTAGAATCCCACTTTCCTGATACTTGTTGAGCCACCAAATCTGAGTCGCCAAAGCACCTTACCTGGCTTAAGCTCATCTCCTTAGCCATCCGAAGACCATGGAGCAAGGCCTCATACTCAGCTGCATTGTTAGTACAGGGAAACATCAACCGTAGCACATAACAAAATTTGTCACCTCGAGGGGAAGCTAAAACAACTCCAGCCCTCGAGCCCTCCAATTGCCTGGACCCATCAAAGTGAATAGTCCAATACGTGTTGTCTGGCTTCTCTTCAGGCATCTGTAGTTCTGTCCAATCATTGATGAAGTCCACCAGTGCTTGAGATTTGATAGCAGTGCGGGGTACATACTTTAAACCATGAGGCCCAAGTTCAATGGCCCACTTGGCGACTCGTCCTGTGGCCTCTCTATTTTGGATGATATGTCCCAAAGGAGAAGAACTGACCACAGTAATGGGATGACCCTGGAAATATTGCTTAAGCTTCTGGCTTGCCATGAACACCCCATAAACAAGTTTCTGCCAATGTGGATACCTTTGCTTGGACTCAATAAGCACCTCACTGATGTAATAAACTGGCCGTTGAACCGGATGCTCTCTGCCAGCCTCCTTGCGCTCCACCACGATAGCCACACTGACAGCCTGCGTGTTAGCAGTCACATATAATAATAATGGCTCCTTATCAATGGGAGCCAATGGACCGGCGGCTCAGCTAGCTGTCTCTTCAAATCTTCAAAGGCAGCATTAGCAGCATCACTCCAGATGAACTTATCTGTTTTCTTCAACATTTGATAAAGTGGTATAGCCTTCTCACCTAACCGGCTTATGAACCGGCTTAGAGCAGCGATACGACCCGCCAAACGCTGAACATCATTAATGCACACCGGCTTAGCTAGAGAGGTGATTGCCTTGATCTTCTCCAGGTTAGCCTCGATGCCCTTGTTAGAAACCAGAAAACCCAAAAGCTTGCCTGCAGGCATGCCAAAAACACACTTGGCCGGGTTAAGCGTCATCTTGTAGACCCGAAGATTGTCAAAGGTCTGCTTCAGATCATCTATCAAGGTCTCCTTCTCTCTGGATTTCACCACAATGTCGTCCACATACGCATGAACATTGCACCCAGTCTGATTATGAAGACAATTCTGCACACACCGCTGGTAAGTCGCCTGGGCACTCTTGAGCCCGAAAGGCATAAACACATAGTAGAAGGCTCCAAACGGAGTAATGAATGCCGTCTTCTCCTGGTCCTTAACTGCCATCTTGATCTGATGATAACAGAGTAAGCATACAAAAAGCTCAAACGCTCACAACCCGCCGTAGCATCAATAATCTGATCAATACGAGGGAGAGCGAAGGGATCAGCCAAAAAACTTTGTTTAAGTTCATATAATCCACACACATACACCAAGTGCCATTCTTCTTAAGCAAAAGCACCGGGTTAGCCAACCACTCTGGATGACAAACTTCAACAATGAACCCGGCCGCCAAGAGCCGGGCTACTTTCTCACCAATGGCCTTACGCCTCTCCTCATTGAACCGCCGAAGAAACTGCTTGACCGGCTTAAATTTTGGATCAATATTAAGAGTGTGCTCGGTGAGTACTCTCGGTACACCCGGCATGTCAGAGGGTTTCCATGCAAAGATGTCCCAGTTCTCACGGATGAACTTGATGAGCGCGCTTTCCTATTTGGATCCAGATTGGCACTGATACTGAACTGCTTAGATGAGTTGCCTGGAACAAAGTCAACAATCTTAGTATCATCGGCCGACTTAAACTTCATTACTGGCTCATGCTCTGTGGTTGGTTTTTTCAAAGACGTCATGTCCGCAGGGTCAAAATTGGCCTTGTAGAACTTCAACTCCTCTATTGCACAAACAGATTCGGCATAAGCAGCATCGCCTTCCTCACATTCCAAGGCTATCTTTCGGCTCCCATGCACTGTGATGGTACCCTTATGACCCGACATCTTAAGCTGCAAATAAACATAACACGGTCGTGCCATGAACTTGGCATAAGCCAGCCATCCAAACAGGGCATGATACGGACTCTTGATTTTGACCACTTCAAAAGTTAACTTCTCAGCCCTGGAATCATGTTCATCTCCGAAGGCTACTTCCAGCTCAATCTTACCCACTGGGTATGCCGACTTACCAGGAATCACTCCATGGAAAACAATGTTGGAAGTCTTGAGATTTTTATCAGTCAGACCCATGAGACGAAAAGTCTCATAGTAAAGGATGTTGAGGCCACTGCCTCCATCCATGAGTACCTTAGTGAATTTATATTCACCAACCTGAGGGGCCACCACCAAGGCTAAATGACCCGGATTGTCAACCCGGGGATGGTGATCTTCCCTACTCCACATAATAGGTTGCTCATACCATCTTAAATAACAAGGAACTGTCGGCTCAACAGCGTTCCCAGCCCTCTTATGAAGCTTCTGGTCCTGCTTGCATAAACTGATGGTAAACACATGATATTGCCCACTATTCACCTGCTTTGGATGGCTCTGGTATCCTCCCAGCTGCTGCTGCTGACCTCCCTGGCCAGATTGCTGATTATGACCTCCTTGATTACCTTGAGAGTTTTGAAAATTGGAATTTGAACCGCCGCCCGGGCCATGAAAGCCGCCGCCACCTGAGCCGCCGCCCTGCCCATGAGTACCGTCAAACATGTTGGAATTCTTGAAAGCCTTCATGATCATATAGTCTTTCCATAGGTGAGTGGCCGGCTTCTCAAGCGTGGGGCTTGCCTTGGACAGGGCTCGTTCAGTAACTGCTCGAGCGTGGGGCTTGACCCGCCGAGCCGAGGAGGTGGTCTCCCCTTATGTCGTTGATTGTTGCCCTGCGCATTGGTGTTATCCACAAACTCCAAGCTACCATCGGCCTTACGTTTATTATTACCTCCTTGATTTGCCGGGTTATGCTGAGGGCCCTTGTCGTTGCCATTCTTTTTTCCCTTCCCTGTCTTTTCATCATCAAACTCGGGATCCTTGGTACTATCAGAGTCGGCGTACTTGACCAGAGCCGCCATCAGCTAACCCATGTCATTACAATCGCGTTTGAGCCGCCCTAGCTTCATCTTCAGAGGTAAAAAATGGCAATTTTTCTCCAACATTAAGACTGCAGAGCTGGCATCCATCTTATCAGACGTATGTATTATGGCCTTGACCCGGCGCACCCAATGGGTCGTGGACTCACCTTCCTCTTGCTTGCAATTAGTCAAATCTACAATTGACATAGGCTGCTTGCATGTATCCTTGAAGTTCTGAATAAACCGGTGTAGGATCGGAAGTATGTCTAGAGGGGGGGGGGGGTGATTAGACTACTTGACCAATTAAAAACTTATCCTTTTCCCAATTTTAGTCTTTGGCAGAGTTTAGCTATCTTAGCACGAGTCAAGCAATCTTCACACAATTCAAGCAAGCATGCAAAGAGTATATGAGCAGCGGAAAGTAAAGCATGCAACTTGCAAGAATGTAAAGGGGAAGGGTTTGGAGAATTCAAACGCAATTGGAGACACGGATGTTTTTGTCGTGGTTCCGATAGGTGGTGCTATCGTACATCCACGTTGATGGAGACTTCAACCCACGAAGGGTAACGGCTGCGCGAGTCCACGGAGGGCCCCACCCAAGAAGGGTCCACGAAGAAGCAACCTTGTCTATCCCACCATGGTCGTCGCCCATGAAGGACTTGCCTCACTAGCGGTAGATCTTCACGAAGTAGGCGATCTCCTTGCCCTTAAAAACTCCTTGGTTCAACTCCACAATCTTGTCAGAGGCTCCCAAGTGACACCTAGCCAATCTAGGAGACACCACTCTCCAAGAAGTAACAAATGGTGTGTTGATGATGAACTCCTTGCTCTTGTGCTTCAAATGATAGTCTCCCCAACACTCAACTCTCTCTCATAGGATTTGGATTTGGTGGAAAGAAAGCAACTTGGGGAAGGCTAGAGATCAAGATTCATATGGTAGGAATGGAATATCTTGGCCTCAACACATGAGTAGGTGGTTCTCTCTCAGAAATCATAAGTTGGAAGTGTAGGTTTGTTCTGATGGCTCTCTCCACGAATGAAGAGGAGGTGGAGGGGTATATATAGCCTCCACACAAAATCTAACCATTACACACAATTTACCAATCTCAGTGGGACCGAATCAACAAACTCGGTCAGACCGATTTAGTAAACCTAGTGACCGTTAGGATTTTTGATGGGACCGACATGCAACTCGGTAGGACCGATATGGTTAGGGTTAGGGCATAACGTAATCTCGGTGAGACCGATTACACAAACTCGGTGAGACCGATTTTGGTAATAAGCTAACCAAAGAGTTGGTTAGGTAAACTCGATGGGACCGGTTCGCTCATTTCGGTGAGACCGAAATGTTACTAAAAGGAAACAGAGAGTTTACATTGCAATCTCGGTGGGACCGATCGCTCATCTCGGTGAGACCGAAACGTTACGAAGGGAAACAGAGAGATTACAATCCCATCTCGATGAGACCGAGATCCCTATCGGTGAGACCGATTTGCCTAGGGTTTGTGGCAGTGGCTATGACGTCTGAACTCGGTGGCGCCGGGTAGAAAGAATCGGTGGGGCCGAGTTTGACTTTTGGTTTGGGTCATATGTGGATATGAGAAAGTAGTTGAGGGTTTTTGGAGCATATCACTAAGCACTATGGAGCAAGAAACTCATTAAACAACACCTCATCCCTCCTTGATAGTATTGGCTTTTCCTATAGACTCAATGTGATCTTGGATCACTAAAGTATAAAATGTAGAGTCTTGAGATTTTGAGCTTGAGCCAATCCTTTTATCCCTAGTATTTTGATGGATCCACTTTCCTTATCCATGCCATGCCATTCATTGAGCTTTTCCTGAAATGTTCATCTTGGAATGATGTTAGCTCAGTGAGCTATATGTTGTTAGGAATTACCAAAACCACCTAGGGATAGTTGCACTTTCAATCTCCCCCTTTTTGGTAATTGATGACAACATATAGATCAAAGCTTCGACAAATAATAATAAGAGTGAAAAACATTGTCGCTTTGAGAAGTATGTGATAAGCAAGAGCTCCCCCTAAATTTGTGCACAGTTTAAGATTTGCTTTGGACTGCAAATGCACAAAGAGTTAGGCTCATGGGTTACTCTTCCATGTCACATACATCTTGGTGGAGCGCTCAAAATAATAAAGATTGAATACATGCACTCCAAGCAAAGTGAATGATCAAATAGAGATAGATGGGATAATGTCATCCAACAAGCATAAATGTAGCATATGATCAAACACATGATCATCCAGGTATCACATAGACATAAAGTATCTCAAACAAGCAAATAAAGTTTAACCACCAAAGCAAGAGAGAACAAAAGCAAACTCTCTCTCTCGAAGCCTATGATCTATACATTTTTCTCCCCCTTTGGCAACAAGTTACCAAAAAGTTCCTAGAAAATGCATAGTACTATGTCGTCTCTCTGGCTTGGTCTTGATGTGGTGGTGTAGATATGACTCCAAGGACAAAAGCTTCAGTTGATGTGGATGGAGCTGGAGGTTTAGGTGTTGGAGCTGGTTGCACTAGAGCTGTAGCTGGTGCAGATGAAGTGGTTCTGGTGTCTTTCACTGGCACTGCAGCTGATCTCTGAGCTCTAGGCACTTTGGCAAATGCATCATTGGTTGTCTTGCCCTTCCTCTCCTGCATATCATCCTGAAGTTGCTCAACAACATACTGGATCTCAGTTACCTTCACATCGAAGTCATAGAACTTCTGCTCCATGATCCTCTCTAGGCTCTCCTGGTTTTGAGTCAAGGTGGCCAGCCCTTTCTCAATCCTCAGAGTGGATGCAATCAAGTAGCCTAGTTGATCTTGTTTGCTCTTCAAAAAGTACCGAGATGCCTCTTCCATTGTTGGCATCTTGGTAGCCTTCTCTGTCCTTGCCTTCTCCTTCTTTGCTTGAGCATGCACAGAAGATGGTTCATGTTCATCCATAACCACTTGGTTGTCCTCAAAATCTAGAAAGATAGGCATGTGATCCTTGTCCAATAGGTATGTTCCTGTGCCCATCTTGGAGTTAATCAGCTCCTGGATTTGTGGGGCATACCCACAGCTTCTCTTCTGGTCAGCTGCTGTCCTCTTGATAGTCTCAACTATGAGGCTCATGACCTTGAACTTCCGTGGCACATCAAATAAGTGTAGCAACTTTATTGCATGGCCTCCGATCATGTTGTGGTCACCTGACTTGGGTAAGAGTGTGTGCCTAAGGATCCAGTTTATGGTTGGCAGTCCTGACAGAAGGAAATGTACAAATCCAAACTTATGTGTCTCAACTGCAGCATCTGGGATCTCCTTGTACATATGTGCCATAGTGTTGTGATCCATCTTTTTTTGGCATAGACATCCAAGTCATCTTCATTCTCCTTTGGGGCATTGATCAGATTTGCCCATTCTTCAATTGTAGACTAGTACCTTGTACCTTCAGACGTCCATACTATCCCGCCATCTGGATAGAAGTGTGCTGTGGAGTAGAATTGCATTATGAGCTCATCATTCCACTTTGTGAACTTCTGTCCAACAAAGTCTGCAACTCCACAAGCACTGAAACTGTCATACACACCAGGATAGTGTTCCTCATTCTCCTTGATGTACTTCCAGCCCTCCCACCTCATGTCACAAACTATAGGCTTTTTGTCCAGCAGCACAGTCTCATAGAAATCCCGCTGTTCCTTAGTATGGAACCTGTAGTCAACAACAGTCCTTCTCCTGATAGCATAAGGATCAGACAACCTCCACTGTCTGAGTCCTGCATCCTTCCTCAGCTTCATGTTCTTAGCCACATGATGAGCATCATTGTGGTCTGGAATCTTTGGCTTCAACTTCCTCAAGATATGCTTTGCATCTTCTTCTTCTTCTTCAGTAACAGCTTCAGGCACTGGGGCCTTGTTCTTTTCAGCAGCAGATATGTTCCTGGTATTCCTCTTAGGTGCAGTCTTGGGCTTCGAAGCAGCTTTGGGTGCTTCTTTGGGCTTTGATGATGCATCCCCTGACCTAATAGCATCACCCATAAGCTTTTGAGCCTTGGGTGCTGGTGCAGCAACCTCTTCTTCCTCTTCCTCTTCCATCATGGAAGGCTGTCCAACAACTCTGGCCATGGTCTTCTTGACCCTTTCCTTCCTCTTCTTCCCTTCTGCAGTAGCCTCTTTGGGATCAGATTTCTCAGGTACTTGAGTAGAGGCTCTGGCTTTACACATGGGAGTTCTCTTTGCAGGCACTTTGGTCTTCATACCAGGCTTAGTGGTTGCAGCTGTGCCATATTCCTTTTTGAGCACTTTCTTCTTGGAAGTGGCCTCATCCTCAACTGCCACATAGTCTTCATCCTCAAATTCTGAGGTTTTCTTCTTTCTGGCCCTGGTGGCAGCTTTGGGCAAGTTGCTTGGGGTGCTCCTGCTGCCATCATCTGAGGTGCTAGAGGGACTAGTGCCCTCACTCATGTGAATCTGCTCCTCTGACTAGTTCTGGCTGTCACTTTGATCAGGCATATTGAAAATACTTACTACAGACCCTGGGAATAGATATAGATGAGATAGAGTGGATGAGCATCACAAAATACAGAGCTTTTTGCAAAAGAATGATTCATAAACTTAGTTTTAGTTTTCCATAGAAAGCATTTTGGATCAACCGATTTGCAAACTCGGTGATACTGAAGCAGCTTTTGGAACCTAAACTAGTGAACTCGGTCAGACCGAGTCACAGTTCGGTGGCACCAAGACGGCTAGGGTTTCACAAAGTCCTGAACTCGGTCACACCGATTTGCAATTCTCGGTCAGACCGAGAATTACTTGTGCAATGGCCTTAGCCGAATCGGTGGAACCGAGTTCTACAACTCGGTGGGTCCGAGATGGTTTCAGCAGAAACCTAACCCTAAATTTCCAATTCACTTCTAATCTATGGATTGTTTTAACTGGATAGAATCATTTCAATCGTGGCAAGAATCATGATGAACACAATGTGCTAGGAATCGAACGGGGATAGCACTGTGATCGAGTCCATACCCTAGCTTGGCGATGAACCCGCTACGGCGGCAACGGTGGGGTTGAATTCCGTTGACAGCGGCGGAGACCAGTGACTAGAGGCGGCTGGTGAGGAGGAGGACGATCCGGAGACCCTGGAGGCAGAGCGAGCTATGCGCGGGCGAAGGGGTTTGGAGAAAGTTTCCAAATTTTTGCCCGTGAGTATATATAGCCCGACCCGGTCGGTATGACCGAATGGAACAACTCGGTGGCACCGCGATGCATAACTGTTTGACAGTTACAGCAACTCGGTGTGACCGACATGTTCAAATCGGTTGCACCGAGATTGAAACCTAGATCGACTTACTGATCTCGGTATGACCGAAATGGAAGAATCGGTCAGACCGAAACACACAAAGAAGTTTTGGAAGTTTAAGTCTATGACGAATCGGGGACTCCGAGTGCTCCTCACACAGAGTGGTTCGAATCTGACTTGATCAAATTTTGTGATGTAGCATGAATAGAGTTTGACACAAGAAAATCATAGATAGCTAGAGAAGGTTCTTAGGCATTCTTGTTCATCCACTTGGCAAAAGAAAAACAAACCAATCAATCAAAGCAACAAGTGGATGTCCTCGAATGAGTTAAATATGCAACCAACATGCTGACACAATAAAATGGCAAATGAAATATGTGGCAAAGCATGCACAACCAATTCTAGCATATATCAAGCAATTGGCGATGACTAGGTCATCTATATATGAGTATATTGACTTAGGAGTCAAATGAGAACATTTGATCACAGGTCATACTCATCGTTTAAGCTCAAGTGGGGTTGCCACTTTTACATAATGCATTGATGTGTTCACACCATTAGAGTTTCTTTGACTCAATTCTTAGAGTTAAGCTCCCCCTAGATGTGATACCCCCCTTAGAGGGATGAACTAACCTTGGGTTTTGTCGAGGATGACTTCATGTAGGTGTTGAAGATGTTGATGCTCAATGTTGATGAAGATCATTTAGAGTAATCCTTTGGAGTGACTTGCACTTTCAATACCTACACGGGTTAGTCCCACAAGGAACAAACAAGGATATCCATAGACATAGAGTGATTCACACACAAGATGATGTCCATGAACGCGTTAGGTTACCTTGTCCCTTATCTTACCAACAAGAGGGTTTGTGACTCCTTGATCTAGTGCAAGATGTGGAGGTTGATTGCACTTGTTATTGCCAAAATGATATGAGTGAAGTATGTTGGCGGAGTCACCTCAAGAATTCTCTAGTTCTTCTTATTTGGGATCCACATCATCTTGATGGGAATCCTCGGAGTTGTAGTCGTACTTGATGAAGTAGAACTTGACGTTGTCTTGGGAACCCACTTGACCAAGGCCTTAGGAGATTCTTCAAATGGATCAATCTCCTCTAGAAGCTTGTCCTTGCCTTTTTGCTTGTGGTCTTGTGGTGGAAGATCATCTTGAGATTGTGTTCCCTTGAAGGAAGTAGGATCATACTTCTCTTGTTGAGGAACAAACTTCGTCTTGGGATATTGATCTTCTTCCCACTCAACTCCATTGGCATTGAACTTTCGTTCAAAACCAACACCTTGGTTCTTCCGGTGCCTTCCTTGCTTGCGTACAATTTCCTCAAATTGCTTACTCCCGGCAAGGCTCTTGTAAACACCTTTCTCTATAATTCCCTTCAATAAGCTATTTTCTTGCTCAAGTGTAACTTGGCTAAGAGAATCATTAGTGGAATCAAGAGAACTACTAGAAGCAACAATATTGGATTTAGCATGATTATTGTTACTACTAGAGGAAGAATCTTTCTTGTTCCTGTTAATGGACTTGACTTTAGGCATGTAAGTTGATAAGAGTAAATGCTTGGCAATGTAATAAGAACTTTTCTTACGGAGATCATCATTGATTGCCTTTAAGAACTCATGCTCTTGCTCAAGGTTGAGCTTTTCAAAGCGTAACTTCTCATGAGCCCTTAAAAGTTGTCGATGATCTTCTAAGATAGTTTCATGAGCTAACTTAAGAGTGTTTAGTTCTTTAGTTAGAAGATCAATCTTCTCCTTATCATTGTCATTTGTTTTATCTTGATTAGCATGATTAATTGACGTTTCATCATAGTATTCATCACTAGAGTTGTCAACAAGTAAATCATCATCACCTAACAAGTCATCTTCATCACTATTGAAATCAACATACTCGGGGTGTGTTACCTTAGGGCCTTTAGCCATGAAGCATCTTCCAAGTCCTTCATTTGGTGAATCAGATATGTCTTAGGAGTTGGTTGACACAAGTGCTAGACCGGCAACACCTTCATCTTGAGTATGTTCGGAGTCGGAGTGATCGCTTCTCTCAGAGTAATTGTTAGAGTCGGAGCCGGATACCCATTCACCAACATGAGCTTGATGTATTCGTTTTGTGTAGCTCCTTGATGACTTGTCCTTCCTTTCCAAATCCTTGCTTCTCTGGGATGTTCTTCGTTCATAACGATCATCTCTACTCCTTCTCTCTCTTGGTGGTGATTCTTCTCTTCTACTTCTCCTCTTGGGTGATTCTTCTCTTCTTTTGTGGGGTGCCGTACACTCATTGGAATAGTGTTCGGGTCTCCCACAATTGTAGCAATTGCGCTCTCGACTAGAAGATCTTTTGTCCTTGTAGGACCTTGACTTGGAGATTCTTTATTTGCTTCTACTCTTGTAGAATTTGTTGAAGTTCTTCACCATTAAGCTCAATTCTTCATTGGAGGTTTGTTTCTCACTTGATGATGTAGGGGCTTCACATTAGGCTTTGTAAGCACCACTTGACTTGTTGTGAAGTTCCTCCTTATCCTTGAGTGACATCTCATGAGCAACAATTCTTCCAATGACCTCCATTGGCTTGAGATTCTTGTAATTGGGCATCATTTGGATCAATGTGCACATGGTATCATATTTTCCATCCAATGCTCTTAGGATCTTCTTGATGATGAATTTGTCGGTCATCTCTTCACTTCCTAAGCCCGCAATCTCATTAGTGATAAGAGCAAGCCTAGAGTACATTTCAGCGACACCTTCACCATCCTTCATTTTGAACTTGTCAAGTTGACTTTGGAGCACATCCAATTTGGATTCCTTGACGGAGTCGGTACCTTCATGCATATCAATCAAAGTATCCCAAATTTACTTTGCATTCTCAAGACGGCTGATTTTGTTGAATTCTTCGGGGCACAATCCATTGAAGAGGATATCACAAGCTTGAGCGTTGTATTGCAGCATCTTCAACTCATCCACGCTAGCTTCACGGTTCGGTTCTCTCCCATCAAAGAACTCACCTTGCAAGCCAATACACACAATAGCCCAAACGGCGGGGTTATGTCCGATAATATGCATTTTCATCTTATGCTTCCAACTAGCAAAATTCGTACCATCAAAGTACGGACCTCTACGGTGATAATTTCCCTCGCTAGACGCCATACTCTCCTAGGTTGTGAAACCAAGGCTATGACCACCAAAAGCTATGGAAATCAAAGCAAATGGAGACCAAAGCTCTGATACCACTTGTAGGATCGGAAGTATGTCTAGAGGGGGGGGGGGGTGATTAGACTACTTGACCAACTAAAAACTTATCCTTTTCCCAATTTTAGTCTTTGGCAATTTTAGCTATCTTAGCACGAGTCAAGCAATCTTCACACAATTCAAGCAAGCATGCAAAGAGTATATGAGCAGCGGAAAGTAAAGCATGCAACTTGCAAGAATGTAAAGGGGGAGGGTTTGGAGAATTCAAACGCAATTGGAGACACGGATGTTTTTGTCGTGGTTCCGATAGGTGGTGCTATCATACATCCACATTGATGGAGACTTCAACCCACGAAGGGTAACGGCTGTGCGAGTCCATGGAGGGCTCCACCCAAGAAGGGTCCACGAAGAAGCAACCTTGTCTATCCCACCATGGCCGTCGCCCACGAAGGACTTGCCTCACTAGCGATAGATCTTCACGAAGTAGGCGGTCTCCTTGCCCTTACAAACTCCTCGGTTCAACTCCACAATCTTGTCGGAGTCTCCCAAGTGACACCTAGCCAATCTAGGAGACACCACTCTCCAAGAAGTAACAAATGGTGTGTTGATGATGAACTCCTTGCTCTTGTGCTTCAAATGATAGTCTCCCCAACACTCAACTCTCTCTCACAGGATTTGGATTTGGTGGAAAGAAGATTTGAGTGGAAAGCAACTTGGGGAAGGCTAGAGATCAAGATTCATATGGTAGGAATGGAATATCTTGGCCTCAACACATGAGTAGGTGGTTCTCTCTCAGAAATTGTAAGTTGGAAGTGTAGGTTTGTTCTAATGGCTCTCTCCAGAAATGAAGAGGAGGTGGAGGGGTATATATAGCCTCCACACAAAATCTAACCATTACACACAATTTACCAATCTCGGTGGTACCGAATCAACAAACTCGGTCAGGCCGATTTAGTAAACCTAGTGACCGTTAGGATTTTCGGTGGGACCGACATGCAACTCGGTAGGACCGATATGGTTAGGGTTAGGGCATAACATAATTTCGGTGAGACCGATTACACAAACTTGGTGAGACCGATTTTGGTAATAAGCTAACCAGAGAGTTGGTCAGGTAAACTCGGTGGGACCGGTTCACTCATTTCGGTGAGACCGAAATGTTACGAAAAGGACACAGAGAGTTTACATTGCAATCTCGGTGGGACCGATCGCTCATCTCGGTGAGACCAAAACGTTACGAAGGGAAAGAGAAAGATTACAATCCCATCTCAGTGAGACCGAGATCCCTATCGGCGAGACTGATTTGCCTAGGGTTTGTGGCAGTGGCTATGACATCTGAACTTGGTGGCGCCGGGTAGAAAGAATCGGTGGGGCCGAGTTTGACTTTTGGTTTTGGTCATATGTGGATATGAGAAAGTAGTCACTACAAAAAAAATACACTTCCGTGATGATACATGTTTGTCACAGTAGGTCGCGTTTTTTGTCATGCATGTACATCCATGACAAATTTATGACAGAATCAAGATAGTCATACCTGTGCTGTCGTAGAAGTGTTCCATGACATTACCAAAATTATCATCACGGAAGTGTCCACTTCCATGACGATAAATCGTGCGTCACAGAAGTGCTTTCGTCAAGGGTGACCGACACGTGGCATCCACCGTAACGGAACGCCGTTAAGCTATCGGGTCGGATTTTGGATCCAATAACCCGTTAACAGCCCCGACCAATGGGAAATTTCCACGTGTAAAATTCTGATTGGCCGAAGGGAACACCTGTCAGCTCGTCAGTGGGCCAAATGTCGCCCGTCCATTGGAGGAGACATGCCTATGGTACGTCGACACGTGGCTGGGCCCAACAGAGGCCCATATAGGTTAAAAAGGATGGCCCAGTCAAAGGCCCGTAGAACTTAATCACGTACTAGTGGGCCAGCCCAATAACGGCCTGCTTAATAAAGGCCCATTTACGGCCAGAAACCAGATCTGGCCTGTTAATTGTTCGCCCAATATTTGCGCCCATTTACGGCCCGAAGCCAGATCTGGCCCGTTAATTGTTCGCCCAATATTTGGGCCCAATTGCGGGCCGAAGCCAGATCTGGCCCGTTAATTGTTCGCTGAATATTCGGGCCCAACTACAGCCTAGTGACTTTCGGCCTGTTAGAGGCCTGATGTGACATGGGCCCATTTCAGCCCGGTGTGACTTTCGGCCTGGGAATGGCCCGTGCTGCCCATGGGCCATATATGGTCCGACGGGACATCGGGCCCACTAATGGCCCATGCTAAAGGTGGCAACAGTTAAGCCCAACGTGACTTTGGGCCTGTTAAAGGCCTGTTGCGTAATTCAGCCCATTGATGCCTGTACTAAGCTTTCGGCCTCTTCAAGGCCCATGATATCAATGGGCCAACTAAGGCCCGAGATATGTTTCGGCCTAGTAACAACCCGTGAGCTAACTGGGCCCATAACGGCCCGGTCCACATTTCGGCCTGCTGAAGGCCCGTCGACGACTAGTGAAAATTGAGGCCCAACATGCATTTTGGCCTGCTAAAGGCCCGTGGTTTCATCTCGTCCGTAACAGGCCAGTACAATATTCAGCCTGTTAATGGCCCAACGCTACCTGGGCCAAACTAAGCGCTGGGTCGACAAAAGGCCCAACTAAAATATAGGCCGGTGTAAGTTTGGGCCTGACGCAATGTGTGAAGGCCCCAATCATTTGGGCCCAAGAAAGACGCAGGCCAGCCCAATTGTGGCCCGCTAAAAACCTGGCCCGTTAGAGTCGAATGTTTTAGCCCGGTCGACTACATCTGATTTTTTTTCAGATAGCGAATGATGGCAGTAACTAGTAGGAATTAAGAACAAACCTACTCTATGCAATAAAGAATTTACGGCATAGTAACTAAGAATAAACCTACACTATACAATAAAGGATTTAAGGTATATTACATCCACTGGGCATCAAAGTTCGCCACCAATGATCATAAAGCGCAACGAAGAAGCAGATTACAAAAACTGGGCACCATTGCAGCGTAACAAAATAATACTGAACTGAGACCACTTCCAAGACAGTTCAAGAAAGGTTAGCCTTGCGGGGGAACTGTTGCGCAAGCTGCTGAGCAAGGCTATGAGACCGGCCTAGCATGTCGGTCAGAGTTTCCAGGTGTAGCTGTTTAGCGATGAGGTTCTCATTGGTGTTCTCCGCAATCTTTCTTAGAGATAGGACTTCAAGTCGAAGTTGAGTTGCAGAATGCCTTTCTGCTAGAACTTGGGACTGAAGAAGTCGAACTGATTCAGACAACGAATTTTGTGATCTTGTCTGACTATTAGTCTCAAGTAACTTGAACACTGCATCAAGACAAGACTTTGGGGTTGTCTCGCTATCTTCAAGATGTTTTGCCTTCTTTGCTGCAATATATGTTGGGTTTGTCTCACAGCCTTCAGCAGACTTGTGCATGCCGTCAGGCATATCACCCTGAAACAAAGCAGAAAGATGACAGGTTTTGCACGTGTATAAACAAAGATGATAACTGTTCTGTCAATTCTATCCAATTTCAAATTAGAAAATAAAGAGTAAGTTCAAAATATCAATAGCATAATTTGGCATTGTTCATAATGCGGGGAGCTTCACCACACTACTGGATTACCATGTCAACATAACAAGCATAGATGAAGGGCAAAGAAAATCATTGTATCTATTTTGGATAATGTGCATGGCATGTTGTTCATATCATCAGCCACATCAGTAAGATAAAACAGGAGATGACAAGGTGCAAAGGCGGGCTGCTTCACCACACACAGGATTATAGATCCATAAAACCAAGCATACATATAGGGAGTATTAAGTAATGTGCATGGTATGAATAAGAAATTTGGTTTTACAAGTAAAACTTAGAACTTACGGTTCTTACGAGCATGCATTTTGGTAGAAATAGCAAACTAAACAGCAGTAAACGATAGGGAGTATGAGCAAATTAAACAGCAGTTGAGGATAAAGGCTTTAGAAGGACCGACTTACATTACAGTTAACACCGGCTTTATAATGCCCTTCTCCATGTCAAGGGAAGGATAACTCAAGAATTTCAGCACATAATCTTCTTCATAAGCATTGCCTGTACTCTACATTTTGTAGAGAGTAATTATAGATATGATAATACTGGAAGGGATAGAGGATATTGAAGATAAGATGCAGATTGATGCTACATAATCAACTACCAATCCCTGGAAGTACAAGCATTACAGGACAAAATGTACTGACAAGAGCAATGGGCTACACTTCTGCACTGGCATTGTCTATGTATTCTACTTGTTGGTAAGATTAAATATAGATCTGATATTTTTTAGTAAATGGTGGGCGAGGGGGATAAGATGCAGAATGCTACAAAATGAACCAATCCCTCTTCCCATAATACAAGAGTGTTTTGAACACTGGTGTACTGTACAAAACATTCTTATATTATGGGACGGAGGGAGTAGCTGTTAATGTAAGTACAGTGGTAGACCACGTTCAGTCCTTACAAGAGGACTGCAAAGCTAAACCTCTTCAAAAGCATTGGGTTGATTCTAAATTTGTGTAAGAGTCCATACGGATCTTATAATGTCCACCAAATGGACGATTACGAGGCTAACATGTGCAGTGATGCTACATAATCAAACAACTATGAAAGTAAGTATGGTCATACAGGGCAAGAGGTACTCACAAGAGCAATGCAGTGTGCAGTATAGTTGCGAGATTCTGTGGTCCCTTGAGAACGAATGTTCTTATGCTAACAGTTTTCGTACAAGTTAGACATTAAGGCAAATGCAGAAATGTAGTTCAAATTGTGATGTGATATCATAGACAGTACCTTACGCTGCAGCCGAGACCAATGTGTAACAAGATTATTCCAGTCACCGTCGGATAAATGTAGCATCGGAGACTTTACAGAAATTTCATTCAGAAGCTTGCCATCGAAGTGTGCTTGCCTCAGGTAGGAACGATACTTCATCAACGAGTGCTTGAAAAGCGCAACCAACTCTTGCTCGTCATCACAATCCAGTTTGATCCTCACCTATTTAAAAGAATGAAATCTTGTGTCTTCTGTCAGCAGAAACATATGCAGTAATGACCATGAATAACATTAGTACATTACTTACGCGTAAGTTGCGGAGGAAGACTGGAAATTGTTCTGTGTCTGCGGTATAATCTTTCCATGAAGGAAAGATGCGCACAAAGTTCCTGACAACAACATAAGCTTCATCTTCTAAACTGGGAAGAAATGGAACAGGGGTCCTATTTGCTGCAATTGGGGCTCTCTCTGGTTCGAAAAGGGATTTGGCAACAGTGTTTGGTGTACTCTTTGCTGGAATGGGGGTTTTGCGTCGTACATCTGGTGCTATGTCAACTGGCATAATCATACTGTTTGCTGCAGTTTGGGTCTGTGTCAGAGTAATGGGCCATGGGTAGGCTAACCCGAGCTCCAGAACCTTTCAAGACATCGGGGCAGGCCGCGCCCCTCAAAGCCGAGTCTCAGATGACGACTCCCAGATGAGCCGAGTCTCAGATGACGACTCCCAGGTGAGCCGAGTCTCAGATGACGACTCCCAGATGATCCGAGTCTCAGATGATGACTCCCAGATGAGCCGAGTCTCAGATGACGACTCCCAGATGAGCCGAGTCTCAGATGACGACTCCTAGATGAGCCGAGT
>NC_057801.1:541151473-541173959 GCF_018294505.1 Triticum aestivum
TCAGATGATGACTCCCAGATGAGCCGAGTCTCAGATGACGACTCCCAGATGAGCCGAGTCTCAGATGGCGACTCCCAGATGAGCCGAGTCTCAGAGGACGACTCCCAGATGAGCCGAGTCTCAGACGGCGACTTCCAGAAGAGCCGGCTATAGAGAGTTGGCCCACGACGATATACTCGTCGCGATAGGCGAGGCGGGTACGACCACGGCGTGGCCGTCACCTCCCGCTTGCGAGGGGCATGCATGGCTACAGCGTGTCGTACCGTTGGAGATCTCCGATGCGGCCCGACACTGTTGCCATGCCAAGCCCTGACCTCAGCCACAGTGTGCGGCGCATTATGGCCACGATGGCCTACCTGTACGGCTCAGAGACGGCGGAACCGCCAGTCAGTGAGAGCATAGAAGACGGCGGATATGCCCCGAAGGCGGCCCCGTGGGAGTCGGCTCCCCTGAGTCGGCCGGCCTCTCCCACGGGTCCCACGCGCCATCAACCAGACAAGACGGGAGGTAACGACAGTGATCGCCCAATAGACGGAGGCACTGTTGCCACGACCCAGTGACCAAGCCCACATCATCCGGGTCACGGCTACAGTGCCGGACTCGCCGGCGGGGCCCGCAAATCGGCGGGCCCCAGCAGTCGGCGGAGAGGACGGCGGCCTGTGAGACAGACGGCTGGGACCCGCGCCCAGCCGGATTACCATTGTACCCCCGGGGGGTAGGCCTATATAAACCCCCCGGGGCACCCATGCAAAGGGTTGGCATCCATTAGCCTTAGACCAGATCATATAGGAGGAAGAGAGCTAGCCTTGCCTCCTTCTACTTCCTGAATACAGCTCTAGGAGCAACCTTGTAGTCACTACGCCTTAGTGATCATGCGGAGACCCCGCAGAGCAGCAGTAGGGGTGTTATCTCCCCGGAGAGCCCTAAAGCTGGGTAAGATTCGCCGGCGTGCATGCCTTCGCGTAATCCCGTTTCCTGGCACTGGCGACATTCTACTCGCTCCCACCATGATAAGCCATCCTTTGGCATATGTCGCACCCAACCCCCGACATTTGGTGCCCACCGTGGGGCGAGGTGCACCGTCGTCCGGAGACCTGCTTTGGACGGGAACCCTTTTCCTCCCCCGCGAGCGTAGCCAGCCCGGCACGCCCGATGGCGCTTGCCCCGACGCGCCGCAAAGCGTCGACAACGCCTGCGCGGCGAGCTGCCTCGCCGACCTTCTCAGCGAGGTTAGCATCTCCGACGAGCCTGCATCCGATGCGGGCACGGGCGGCCCCGAAAGCCTCCTCGCGGGCCTCCTCGACCATCTCCACGTCGCTGACGAGCCTGCCGTGGACTTGGAGTCCATAGGCTCCACCGACCCAATGCTGGTCGACTCCGACAGCATGTCGCTCGACACGTTCCCCTCCAACGTGGTAATCTACAACGAGCCGCTCCCTCGCGAGGAGAGCGGTGGAAGCGCCATCACAGAAGTGCTCGTCATTAGTCATGGCGAGCAGTCCGATGAAGGAGCTCATGACCCGCTCAACGCAGCTCTGCGAGACCTAACGGCGCCCATTCTGGAGGACGCTAACGCCGAGACGCTAGAGGCACGCCGCCTTGAGCTCGTCGAAGGCGCGAAGAAGCTGGCAAGCATGAGACGCTTGTCGGAGGCCTACCAACGTGAGATGGATCGCGCTGTGGGCGGCTCGCCAGCGCCGACTGGGCCTAGCCTCTTAGGCGCGGTCCGACAACGCGGCGTGGCCATCGCCAATCTGTTCGGGGCCGATCGCCCCGTGTATGCCACGCCCGCAGAGAACATCCGCGCCGCTCAGGTGGCAGCAGACGAACTAGACAACTTCGAAGGCGAAGAGCACCGCTTGATGACCGAGCGAGTCGAGCGACTCCTCAAAGCGGCTACCGCGCAGAATGAAGCCGGCTGCCGCACGGAGGCGCCGCAACAACAAAATGATGACCTACCTCCCCACCGAGATCAAGGCGCGATGTCTCGGACGCCGACTGGCGGAGTCCGTGGAAGAAGAGAGAAGGATCCGGCTGTCAGTCACAGTCAGACTCGCATCACCATCGAGCGCGACCAAGACGGCCGCCCAAGAGCAGTGGAACGGTAGGGCGACTACCTGCCTCCCCCACCACGAAGAGAAAGACGAGTCTCCCCGCCGCCCGTTGAGCATCCGACTCTCGGCGACCACCTCGGCCGTCGAGAGGGAGTCGGAGAGAACGACGCCCGCCTCCGGATCGACCGACTCCACCGATCCCTGGCGCTGGAAGAAGAAGATGAGCTGGGCCCGCCCTGCTTCGGGCCCCGCATTCGAGACGAGCCCTTTCCCAAAGGGTTCACGCTCCCCCGAGACACGCCCAAGTACACCGGCTCCATGAAGCCAGAGGATTGGCTAGTTGACTATTCCACGACCGTCAACATAGCGAACGGCAACAAGCATGTTGCCGTGAAGTACGTTCCGCTCATGCTCCAGGGCACGGCCCGGACATGGTTGAACAGTTTGAAGCCCCGCAGCATCAACAGTTGGGTCGACTTCACCTAGGCTTTCATCCGCAACTTCACCAGCATGTACAAGCGACCCCCCAAGCCGCGCCAGCTCTCCTTGTGCGTGCAAGGCCAAGACGAGTCGACTCGCGACTACCTCACGCGATGGGGCGAACTTCGGAACTCCTGCGAGGGCGTGCACGAGGTGCAGGCTATCGAGTACTTCACCGCCGGGTGCAGAGAAGGCACCCTCATCAAGCACAGGCTCCTCTGCGATGAGCCAGAGACCCTCGACGAATTGCTGGTCAAAGCAGACAAGTATGCTACGGCCGACTCCTCCATAAAGACAGAGATTCAAGTTAGTGCGCCTGGCAAGGTGGCCCCTCAGGCTCCCAGGACTCCGGCTGGAGACACCAGTCGGCGACAGCAGCAGAATGATCACAAGCGCAAGGCCCCACAGCCGACTTCCAGCAGTCGGCAGGTTGCGACAGTCGAAGACCAAAAGCCTGAGGGGCAGCCTCCGGCGAAGCGATAGAAAGACGGCAAGTCCAACTGGTTGCCGGCCTTCTCTTACGAGCAGACTTTGGATGGTCCCTGCAAGTTTCACAGCGGCGCGAAGCCGTCAAACCATACCACCCGGAAATGCCACTGGCTCACCAGAATCGCCAAGGGAGACGGCCTCCTTCCTCCTCCGCTTGCTAGGCCACCGCCTCCACAGCCGCCCCAGTAGCCGGCGGCCAGGCCAGTCGGCGCCGTACAAGATGAATACCCCGAAGAGCACGGAGCTTATGTGGTGTTCACCAGTATGGCTGATGATCGGCGCAGCAGACGTTTGCAGCAGCAGGAAGTGAATGCAGTAGCATCAGATACTACGGAGTTTATGCATTGGTCTGAGAAGCCTATCAGTTCGAGCAGAGCTGATCACCCAGAGGTGATGCCGAATCCGGGCTCCTATGCCTTGGTTCTGAGTGCTACCTTGGCCACTGATAGGCGGGCTGCTCGCTTCTCGCGAGTGTTGATAGACGGAGGCAGCAACATCAACATCTTGTACAAGGATACCATGGAGAAACTAGGAATCAAGCAGAAGCAGCTTCAAAGCAGCCGAACTGTTTTCCACGGCATTGTACCAGGCCTCTCTTGCTCCCCAATTGGCAAGATCCAGATAGATGTCCTCTTCGGAGACAAAGATCATTTTCGCCGAGAGTCAGTTTGGTTTGAAGTGGTGGACCTTGAAAGCCCATACCAAGCATTGCTTGGCCGACCTGCTTTGGCCAAGTTCATGGCGGTCCCCCACTACGCGTACCTCAAGATGAAGATGCCAAGTTCAAATGGTATTCTGACCATGGCCGTCGACTACAGGAAGTCATCCGCCTGCGCGGCCGAGAGTAGTCGGCTGGCCGAGTCCCTGGTGATCGCAGCTGAGAGGCGTCTCCTTGATCGGGTTGTGGCAATGGCCGGCAAGCAGCCAGAAATGTCGCCCGACCCCAAGGACTCAGAAGCTGAGGGTTCGTTCAAGCCGGCTAAAGAAACAAAGAGGATACCTTTGGACCCGGAGCACCCGGAGAGGCACGCTGTCATAGGTGCAAACCTAGACAGCAAATAGGAAGGCGAGCTCGTCAATTTCCTCCATGAGAATCGAGACATCTTTGCATGGTCCCCAAAGGACATGCCAGGTGTACCGACGGAATTCGTCGAGCACAAGTTACATGTCCGATCTGATGTGAAGCCCGTCAGGCAGCCTTTGCGCCGCCTGTCAGAAGAGAAAAGAAGAGTTGTTGGAGAAGAGATAGCCCGACTCCTAGCGGCCGGCTTCATCATGGAGGTGTTCTTTCCAGAATGGCTGGCGAACCCGGTCCTAGTGTTGAAGAAGAACAAACAGTGGCGGATGTGTATCGACTACACAAGCCTCAGCAAAGCTTGCCCCAAAGATCCATTTGCTCTGCCAAGAATTGACCAGGTGATAGACTCCACAGCCGGATGCGAGCTGTTGAGCTTCTTAGATGCATATTCAGGGTATCACCAGATCAAGCTGAACCCAGCAGACAGACTGAAGACTGCCTTCATCACGCCGTTTGGAGCCTTCTGCTACCTGACCATGACGTTCGGCTTAAGGAATGCCGGCGCCACCTTTCAGCGTTGCATGCAGAAGTGTCTCCTCAAGCAACTCGGCAGAAATGCCCATGTCTACGTGGATGATGTGGTGGTGAAGACGGAAAAGCATGGAACATTGTTGGAAGATCTCCAAGAAACCTTTGAGAATCTGTGCCGATTCCAGATCAAGCTCAATCCAGAGAAGTGCGTCTTCGGAGTACTAGCCGGCCAGCTCCTTGGCTTCCTGGTCTCTGAACGCGGCATAGAGTGCAACCCTGTAAAGATCAAAGCCATCAAGAGGATGGAAGTCCCCCGCCGACTGTTAGATGTGTAGAAGTTCACCGGCTACTTGGCGTCCATCAGCCGATTCATCAGTCGGCTGGGCGAGAAGGCTCTCCCCTTGTACCAACTGATGAAGAAGACCACCTTTTTTGAGTGGAACGACAAGGCGGATGAAGCATTTTGTCCAGTTAAAGAAGATGTTGACTACTCCCCCTGTGCTGGCGGCTCCGACTCCCAAAGAGCCTATGCTCCTATACATTGCCGCCACCAGCCGGGTAGTCAGCACAGTTATCGTAGTCGAACGAAAGGAGGAAGGCAAGGCGCTCCCTGTCCAGAGACCGGTGTATTACCTAAGCGAGGTACTGTCGACCTCCAAGCAGAACTATCCCCACTACCAGAAGATGAGTTACGGCGTGCATTTCGCCGCCAAGAAGTTGAAGCCTTACTTTCAAGAGCATCCGATCACTGTGGTTTGCACCGCTCCACTGGCCGAAATCATCGGAAGTCGTGATGCCTCAGGCCAAGTAACCAAGTGGGCCATAGATCTGGCTCCCTACACCATCTACTACCAGCACCGCACCGCCATCAAGTCACAAGCACTGGCCGACTTCCTTGTCGACTGGGCCGAGACCCAATACCTGCCGCCAGCACCCGACTCCACCCATTGGCGAATGCATTTCGATGGCTCCAAGATGCGCACCGGCCTGGGAGCCGGCGTCATCCTTACCTCCCCCAAAGGCGACAAGCTCAAGTACGCACTGCAGATCCACTTCGCCGCCTCCAACAACGTTGCCGAATACGAGGCGCTTGTTCACGGGCTCCGGCTTGCCAAAGAACTCGGCATCTGCTGGATCCTGTGCTACGGCGACTCCGATTTGGTGGTCCAGCAGTCATCTGGCGACTGGGACGCCAAAGATGCAAACATGGCGAGCTACCGCTTCCTGGTGCAGCAACTCAGCGGATATTTCGAGGGGTGTGAATTCCTTCACATTCCAAGAAATGATAACGACCAAGCGGATGCCCTGGCACGAGTCGGCTCCACCCGTCAAGCAATACCATCCGGCGTCGCCCTTCAGCGCCTCCTTAAGCCGTCTATCAAGCCTTCGCCAGAATCAGACTCCATTTTTGTGCCAGCTCCCCCCGAAGAAGTCGGATCCGACTCAAGAGCACCAACAGACGGCACAAAAATCCTTACAGACGGCTCCAAAAGTACCGCAGTCGCAGTCGGCCCGGGGACTGCGATAGTCAGCCCGAAGACCTCAGAACTCGGCCCGGGGACTGCTCCAGTCGGCCCGGGGACTTCATCGACCCAGCAAGCGGCCGCGGATCCCAGCCCGCCGCCTCCCAGCCCAGCCACCCTTGTCCAAGTCGCAATAGTGGCAATTGAAGAAATAGCAGCACCTTCATGGGCCCAGCCCATCCTCAAATTCCTAGTAAATAGAGAGCTGCCAGCTGTTAAAATCCTGGCTCGGCAAGTGCAACGCCGAGCGGCAGCCTATACCATAGTCAACAAAGAGCTGGTCAGGCGCAGTGTCACTGGTGTCTACCAACGCTGTGTCAAGGCAGAACAAGGCCAAGCAATCCTGAGAGACATTCATGAAGGCGAATGTGTCCATCACGCGGCTTCAAGGGCACTCGTCGCCAAAGCCTTCTGACATGGTTTCTTCTGGCCGACTGCCCTGGAAGAGGCCAAGGAACTAGTCTAGAACTACAAAGGGTGCCAGATGTTCCGTTCCAAGCTGCTCCTGCCGGCTTCGGCGCTCAAGACCATTCCCATCGCCTGGCCCTTTGCGGTTTGGGGCCTGGACATGGTGGGACCATTCAAGACGGCACGAGGCGGCCTAACTCACCTACTTGTCGCGGTGGACAAGTTCACCAAGTGGATAGAAGCAAAACCTATCAAGAAGTTGAATGGTCCGACTGCAGTAACCTTCATCGCCGACATTACGACTCGGTATGGCATACCACATAGCATTATCACCGACAATGGCACAAATTTTGCCAAAGGAGCCTTGGCCCGTTTCTGCGCAACGCAGGGCATCCGACTGGACTTAGAGTCCGTCGCCCATCCGCAGTCAAACGGCCAGGTAGAGCGAGCAAACGGCCTCATCCTATCCGGCATCAAGCCCCACCTGGTTGAACCACTGAAGTGTTCGACCGGCTGTTGGCTTGACGAGCTGCCAGCCGTCCTCTGGAGTCTGCGCACAACTCCAAACAAGTCAACCGGCTTCACACCTTTCTTCCTCGTCTACGGTGCTGAAGCCGTCATCCCGACGGACATAGAATTTGACTCCCCGCGAGTCACCATGTACACCAAGGAGGAAGCAGAAGAAGCACGTCAAGACGGCATCGATCTGCTGGAAGAGGGCCGGCTGTTGGCACTCAGTCGGTCCGGCATCTACAAGCAGAGCCTGCGCCGATACTACAACAGGAAGGTCGAGCCAAGATCTTTCCAAGAGGGCGACCTTGTGCTCCGACTGATCCAGCGGACAGCCGGCCAGCACAAGCTGTCGGCACCTTGGGAAGGCCCCTTTATTATCAGCAAGGTGTTGGGCAATGACTCCTACTACCTGATCGACGCTCAGAAGCCCCGAGCGCGCAATAGAGACGACTCCGGCAAAGAGTCTGAACGACCATGGAATGCAAACCTCCTTCGAAGATTTTACAGTTGATTCAGTATGTATCACGCTACCCCTTTTGTATTAAAATACCGAGACTTCGGGCCCTCCGAGACGAGCTCGGGGACTGCCCCTTTTTGATTATCTATATGATAAGAATTATGCCTTCAAGTATGCTACTTCTTGCTACGCCTCTTGGCGCCGGGCTCGACTAGTCGGCCCGGGGACTCACCGTCTGGCGCTATGAAATGTTTCCTGAAGTCAGACAAGTAGTGTGCGGCGCCTAAGCCGTCTCCTGCCGGAAGCCGCAGCTCGCAGAGCGACTGTTTGGTAGGCAGGAGCAAGGATGAATGGGCGTCCACACGAAAATTGGCTAAGGACCTAAAACATCAACATAGCCTAAGCCGGCTTCCAGCCCCCTTTTTTACAAGACGACTCGCGAACATTCGGCTTGCTGCTTTCTATCCAACTTGTTAAATAGACTCCAAAGAAAGGCAAGTACTTGATTTCCCCGAAGTAGCCGGGCATTCGGCCCAACGGCAGTCCGCAGAATGGTTAGCCAGCTGGCAAAGTGGCAACTAGGGGAAGGCGGGAAAGGAAAAAGCCAAAGGAGCAATGAGCAAGGAAAGATAGAACTCGGATTAATATTTACATAAGCATAGGCCCATTGGCCGAATCTTCAGACAGAAGTTCAAAATACACCCCGAGGGTGGAATTATCCAAATTAACAAGTTCATCAAAGACTTTCTAGAACAGATAAATAAAGCCAGAAGACAACCTAGGGAGCAGAAGACGGATTCGGAGGGTCGGAGGAGATGGCGGTGTCAGGCGCCGGGGGAGTCGGCTGGACAGTCTCGGCTTGATCACCACCGGCGGCAGTCGGCCCGGTCGGACGCGGCTCGTTGCTAGAGGCGCAGTCGAGCTGAGGCTGGTTGCCCGCTCCGCCTTCTGGCACCTCCATCTCTCCTTCGTCCCCCACCTCGCCTTTTCCTCGGTGCTGGAGTCAATCACCTCCGCTGAGTCCTTTCCATATTCCGGGTTCATCCCGACCACTCTGGCGGCACCTCCTCGCCGCCTTCAGCCCGCTCGGGGACGAAGACACTGGTGTCAGTGCACTCGGCGATGGCCACCGCACGCTCGACAAGGGCGCCCTCCACAGCCTCTAGCTCGGCTTGGGCCTCTGACCGGAGCGCGGCCAGACGGTCCAGGTCCAGCCCCGAATACCACGCCTTGACGAATTCCAAGGCCCGGCGCGCTCCGGCCCGGGCTGAGGAACCCTTCCAGGCCTCAAGACGGCTGGCTGCGACCTCCAACCAGTCGGCAGTCTGGCTGGCGGTGCGCAGAGCCGGCATGTCTGGCCATAGGGCGGCAACTGCCTGGGTGCCGGCACGCTGAAGCCGGCGCATCCGCCGGTGGGCCGGACGAAGACGGGCCTCGATGCTGAGAAGCTGCTCATCGACAGTCAGGGGAGCGTTGGTGGCAATCACCTCGCCGCTTGCCCTCCGCGCCTCACGATCAGCCTCAATGGCCAGAGGGACTTCCTGCGAGTGGCCAGGGAAGAAGTCTGCCAAAAAAAAGAAGCAAGTCAAAAAATCAGAAGTCGGCCCGACACATAGTCGGAAACTCAAAGAAAGAAAGCTCACCATCAACGATATCCTCGATCTCGTGGAATCCGGAGGTCAGCATCGCCTCCTTGTCGGTCCAGGAGGAGCGCTCGCTCTCGAACTCAGCCAGAAGAGCAGCCTCCTTCTTCTCGGCCCCGTCCTGCGTCTTCTTGAGTAGATCCTTCTACTTGGCTAGCTGCGCAGCAAGCAGATCGCACTCTGCAGCGAGCTTGCTGCACTCCTCCCCCTTGACGCGCAAGGCGGTGTTAACTTCACCCAGTAGCTCCTGAAGAGTAGTGTTGGCCCCTGAAGAACGAAAGAAAGAGACAAATAAGTTGTCAGCAAAGGAGATCGCCGAGAAGATCCGGCCCGATTGCTGAGCAGTCGGCCCGAATCTCGGGGACTACAGCACGCGGGTGCGCCAGCGCGCCCCCGCGAAGAAAGAAGAACAAGAAAGGAGACATCGAAGTCGTCAGCAAAGAAGATCACCGAGAAGATCCGGCCCGACTGCTCAGCAGTCGGCCCGAATCTCAGGGACTACAGCCCGCGGGTGCGCCAGCGCGCCCCCATGAAGAAGAGGAAAAGAACTTACTCCGGCTTTCCGTCAAGTCGGCAGTCCGCTTGCTCAACTCCTCAACGTTGCGGTTGAAGGCAGTGGCACGGAGGTTGTGATACTCCTGCAAACAAAGATTTCAGACAAAATAAGTACTTGGAACTCGCCAAAGGGAGTTCCGAGCCGCCTGCTCAGCAGCCGGCCCGAAACTCGGGGACTACACCCAGTGGGTGCACTGGCGCGCCCCCATAGAGAAGAGCAAGAAAAACAAGAATCAAAGAGGAAAACATACCCGGGCGGCCGCTCGCGACGCTAGATGCGCCTTGGTGCAGATCTGGAGGGCGTCGCCTTCAGCTCGAAGCTTCGCTTGGACATCCAGAAGCGCCTGGTTCAGCGGGCCCGTGCCGCCTCCGCGCAACCACCCAACAGGCGCGGCACTCGTCGCCTCGGAGTCTGGGATGGCCGAGCTGGCGGCTCCGACCTCCAGGGGCCGCGGCACCGAAGTCGCCTTCTCGAGGCGGCGGCGCATTGGCGAGGCAACCTGGAGAAGCAGCCTTGCCTCATCCTCAGTCGGTGGCACCAGTGAGCCTGCCGGCTGTTTGCCGTGGGCTCTCCCAAACGGTGGTGGAGGCGGAGGCGGCGACACTAGCGTGTCCGACATGGAGGACTCGCCGCTCTCCTTCTTCACGACGGGGTTCTCGGCGCCGGCTTCTCCGGTCTGCCCCGTGAACTCCGGAGGCGGCGGTGCAGAGGACAGTGGGGGGACGAGCATCGCCGATTGGCGCCGTGCGGCCTCCTCAGCTCGCTGTCTCGCCGCAAGAGCGACCTCAGTGTCCTCCAGCTTCTTCTGGGCGGAGGTAGCCGCCTTCTCGGTCTCCGCCTTCTCCAGGCGGTCGGCCTCCTCCTCGTCGCGCTTCTCCCGCGCGTTTCGCTCCGTCGCCTCCTGGAGGTCGGCGGCGGGGTCAACCCGCCGCGTATTGGCGGACGTCTCTGCCGATCCCATGACGGAGGGGACAGCGACTCTCTCAAGGGAAAGGGGGGCCCTGAAGAAGAACGGGAGGAGTATAAAAGAAGACTCGGACAAGACTCACCGGAGAAAAATAAAGACAAAAGCGTAAAAACTTACGCAGAGACTAGCGGCGGCCTTCTCACTTCCCTGCGGAAGCGGTTGGCCTTCGCGGCCGCCTCCTCCCGCTTGGTCGCGGCGGTCGCCCCCTTGAACTTCTTCAACTTGCCCGGCGAGACGCCTCTTCGCGCCGTCTTAGCCGGCCAGGCCGGTGGAGGAGCCTGTGCCCGAGGGGCCGACCCTTAGCTGATGGCGCGGGGCGACTTCCCCTTTGGCGTCATCCTTAGGCCAGTCGGTGAAGGTGGCCGAGAGCCTGAGGCCGCTTCCTGCTCCTCCTTCTCCGCCTTCGGTGTCGGCTTCCATCGCCGCCGCCCCCAAGTCGGGGTCGTCGACGTCGCTCTCCGCACAATCGGGGACGAACTTGCGGGGCTGTCTCGCGACACCGGCTGAAGGCTGCATGAGGGGGTTCTAGCTCAGAAGAAACCAATGAAAATCAGAAACCGGATTCGGCTATAAAGAAGACAAAGCAATAAGGAGATACGACTTACCACTGGAGGGGGGTTGGCGCGCGAGTACGTCTCCTTGCCGAACTGCCAGTCCTTCCCGAACTCGCAGTTTGCAATATGGTTCACCATGTTTGCCACCTCCGCGCGGGGCATCTCCTTGGTGCTCATTCGACTCGGGTCTCGGAGGCCGCTCATCTGACAGATCAGGTGAGGCTGGCCTTGGAGCGGGAGGACTCGGCACGCCATGAAGGAGGCCAGCAAATCGGCCCCGACGAGGCCCTCCGACTGCTTCAAGACTCGGAGTCACGCTATGGTGGCGGCTCCGGCGGGAGTCAGCATCTTGACTCGATGAGACCAGCTGGGGAGCCTCCCAGCTAGGGGGCGGCTTCATAAGGCGGCAGATTAACCCAGTCACCGTCGGAGGCGAGGTTCCTCACATAGAAGTACGAGCACTACCACATCCTCACCGACTTGATCAGCGAGATGGAAGGGAAGGGGTTGTCGGCCGTCGAGCGCTGCATCGCGATGTAGGCACCGCACTGAGCCGGCACGCCGGCGACGTGCGTGCCAAGCTTAGATGAGAAGAATTCTCCCCACAGCTCGATGGTGGGGAGAACACCGAGGAAACCTTCGCACAGAGTGGCGAAGGCGGACAGCAGCACCACCGTGTTCGGGGTGAGGTGGTGCGGCTGGAGGCCGTGAAACTCCAAGAAGGAGCGGAAGAAGCCGCTCGCCGGCAACCCAGGCCTCGCATGAGGTGCGAGCCGAAGATGACCCGCTCGCCCTCCTCCGGCGCCGGCGATATCTCCCTCGCCGGCGCGGTGCGGGCTCGCACGAGGTGAGCGCCAGGGAGGCGGCGCGTATTGTGGAGGAATTCAATGAGGTCGTCGTCGACCACCGAGCCGTCCCACATGCCGGAACGCACGGCCAGAGCCGCGGCGGCGGAGGAAGAGCTCATCGCTGGCTGATGCCGTGTGGTTCTGCTCGCCGGCGGCAAGGAGAAGGAGAGAGGAGGCAAGAGGAAGCGGGGATCAGGGGAGATGGGCGCGCGTGCTATGCCACTCCACCCCCCTACTTATAGCCTTGGAGGCTGAGAAGACGAGGGGACGGGCGTGGGATTAACTGCGCTCAGAGCCCCACGCCGCCCCACGATTTACCCCACGAAGTTACTGCGTGCAGTAACGGTGTGGGAAGCCCAACCGTTCGCACGGCCGCAGCAGATCCGTTCGCGTGCCGAGGCGCGGTAGTGGCAGGCCACGCCTGACAGCCCGTCCCGTCACGCGCGTGGGCCAGCAGACTGTTCCCTCAGCGTGGCGCCACGCGATAGGGCCGCGGCGAGCAGCAGAAGGCAAGCTTATCAGGCACGCCGCCTGGTCTCCCGCCACAACTTTCAAGCTCTCCACAGAGCAAGACGGACCCCTATGAATCCGACTTCAAATAGTCGGCCCAAAGGGAGACGGCAAGCGAAGCCCAGAGTCCACCATCGGAAGAATGAAACTGTTAAGGCCCCCCCCCCAGCAAGTCACTCTCGGAGCCTCACCAGCTTCGGGGACTACTGTCGGAGTAATGGGCCACGGGTAGGCTAACCCGAGCTCCAGAACCTTGCAAGACATTAGGGCAGGCCGCGCCCCTCAAAGCGGAGTCTCAGATGACGACTCCCAGATGAGCCGAGTCTCACATGACGACTCCCAGGTGAGACGAGTCTCAGATGACGACTCCCAGATGAGCCGAGTCTCAGATGACGACTCCCAGATGAGCCGAGTCTCAGATGACGACTCCCAGATGAGCCGAGTCTTAGATGATGACTCCCAGATGAGCCGAGTCTCAGATGACGACTCCCAGATGAGCCGAGTCTCAGATGGCGACTCCCAGATGAGCCGAGTCTCAGATGATGACTCCCAGATGAGCCGAGTCTCAGACGGCGACTTCCAGAAGAGCTGGCTATAGAGAGTCGGCCCACGACGCTATACTCGTCGCGATAGGCGAGGCGGGTACAACCACGGCGTGGCCGTCACCTCCTGCTTGCGAGGGGCCAGCATGGCTATAGCATGTCGTACCGCTGGAGATCTCCGGTGCGGCCCGGCACTGTTGCCATGCCAAGCCCTGACCTCAGCCACAGTGTGCGGCGCATTGTGGCCACGATGGCCTACCTGTACGGCTCAGAGACGTCGGATCCTCCAGTCAGTGAGAGCATAGAAGACGGCGGATACGCCTCAAAGGCGGCCCCGTGGGAGTCGGCTCCCCTGAGTCGGCCGGCCTCTCCCACGGGTCCCACGCGCCATCAACCAGACAAGACGGGAGGTAACGACAGTGATCGCCCAATAGACGGAGGCACTGTTGCCACGACCCAGTGACCAAGCCCACGTCATCCGGGTCACGGCTACAGTGCCGGACTCGCCGACGGGGCCCACAAATCGGCGGGCCCCAGCAGTCGGCGGAGAGGACGGCGGCCTGTGAGACAGACGGCTGGGACCCGTGCCCAGCCGGATTACCATTGTACCCCCGGGGGGTAGGCCTATATAAACCCCCCGGGGCGCCCATGCAAAGGGTTGGCATCCATTAGCCTTAGACCAGATCATATAGGAGGAAGAGAGCTAGCCTTGCCTCCTTCTACTTCCTGAATATAGCTCTAGGAGCAACCTTGTAGTCACTACGCCTTAGTGATCATGCAGAGACCCCGCAGAGCAGCAGTAGGGGTGTTATCTCCCTAGAGAGCCCTGAAGCTGGGTAAGATTCGCCGGCGTGCATGCCTTCGCCTAATCCCGTTTCCTGGCACCGGCGACGTTCTACTCGCTCCCACCATGATAAGCCATCCTTTGGCATATGTCGCACCCAACCCCCGACAGTCTGCTAAGTTGGGGCATCAGAAATGACCAGTGTAGTAGGGCTAGAGTCTGCTAGAGTTGGGGTATTTTGTGGGTCAGGTGATATTGCAACTACACCTAATGGGCTATTTGATTTATCAGGTGCCACTACCTTTTCCAAATACTTTGCTTGTGCTCCTCCACGATCCGCAATCACCCTCTTCCTTTTGAACGTCTGATACACAAGAACAACATTTGAATGGATAAATATGGTATGATGACAGATGGAATATGTATTGAAAATGGATAAGCAGAGCGTGTTCACATACACGATGTGTAAACTAAGCTAATGGCAGTTCAACAAAGTAGAAGCAATGCAAAGCATCAGTTGCAAGATATGTGCGAGCAATGTAACCTTGGAAAGTTAGAGCAAGTACCTTGATGGGTGAATAAGATAGGGCATCTTCCTCTGACTCCTCCACTAGGGAGCTACATTGACTTAGGTCTCCCTCTAGCTCAGAATCACTGTTAGGATCATATTCTGAGCATGAATCTGTAGGTGGAGAGCGTTTGCATTGCATTGCATCCAGACTTGATTTCAGTCCCTTAATGCCTAGTTTGACAGCCATGGCATTGTTCTGCTTTATTCTTTTCATGCGCGCAAGATCATAATCATTATGATGCTGTTCAGAATCTGAGATTCATGAAAACATAAAAAGTAGTCAGATTATCTATGGAATGCATTGCGGATTCAACTCGGAGAGTGTCTCCCTATAAACCCCTGCATATGCAAAGTTCACCTCCCCAACCGTGCGGACCAGACCACACACAGAAATACAAACCCCTTATGTCTCTATAACAGTCAGGCACACATTTCAAAACTGAAGTAGGAACACTAGAATCATATGAAATTCGTATTTGAACAAATAAACTAAGCAATTATGAGTGGCGTAATGTTTAGCTTCAAGGGTGGAGTGTTGGTAGTGCGACACAAAGCAAGTAGGCAGATTGTATTCCATGTAAAAGATCGAAACCTATGTAAAAGCTGGAAATGACACTTTCTTTCTATACAATGCAGTGTTTGTTACCCACACATGATGGAAGAGATCACATAGAGAAATACTATTCACTCATGTCTACGGTTCTAGTATTTAGAAACAGGGTGGTCCACCCTAAAAGAATATTGACAACAAATATGACAAGGCAAGCATAGATGTAGTGAATCAATCATTTACTTGTGAGCTTATTAGGACAAGTATGCAGAATTGTAACTGCAGTAAGAGACCGTCCAAAATCTGAATGAAGAAGTTTGTCTAGCACTTATTGTTTGCAACTAATCGACGTGAATAATTGGATATTATATCGAATGAGTAAGAAAGACAAGTAAAGATGTCAACATACCTGGCTTGCAGTAGTAATCTGGGTCAATGTCACTACGACCAACAATCCAAAATGACTAGTTTCTGTTCCGAGGGCCGGAATTTTGAAAACCCTCTGAACTTTAGAGGTACTAAAGATTACCTAAATACATCTGAACCATTAAGTGTAGGTAGCACTGAGCACACAACAAAACCTAATGACAGTCCTGCCTAATGAGTAATGAATCAATTAGAAAATGGGTGATGAGGAGTGGCTGCTGAGTGTTGAGGACGTATCTCAGGATAAATCGGGTCGGCTTGGTGGGTGCTGCACGCCTGAGCCCTAAACGAACTGGGAAGGTCGGCACGGCGGCGCGCCCGGGCAGCGGTGACGCTGTTGGGCGAGCGGCTCCTGGCCTCCTGTTAGTCTGGTGTCTCCTCCTCGAGTCATGTCGTCCGGGGATGGCAAGTCGCCGACGAGGCAGGTGGCTGGGGGCGAGTAGAGATCGGAAGCGCGTAGCAGAACAGAGGGGAATGGGGGCCTGGGACGACCCAAAATCCCAGGGTGGGCCGGCCCACCGTGGGCACCCTGTAGAGATACACACCCAAGCTGCGAACATGCATTTTAGAAACTAATTTAGGAACATTTAGCTGACCAATTAAACAACTCTGTTTTAATAATATCAGATTCGTATTTGAACATCTAAGCTTGTTTAGCTTGATGGGTGGAGCAGTGTTATTATGACACGAAGCACGTATTCTGATCGTATAGTGATCATAAAAGTGGGAAACTCTAAGCATGTTTTTTTTAGAAAAAGATGGTTTCCCCTCCGATTTTTATTAAAGAAACCACCACGGAACCAACATGATCAATTAAACCCTTAGCATGATCAATTAAACCGTATTATGGCTGTGCCATGGCAGATTTGAAGCTGCAAACCAGAGAAATGATATTTAGCATCCATTGTTTGCTTCAAACTAAGAACTAAATTCTAAGAGCTGAAAAGAAAGTAGAGTAACCAAGTTAAGATCTATTTTTTGGTCGAGATCAAAAAGTTGAGGAGATATGAAGTACCACCTCTCTTGCGGCGCTGTGTAGGCATCGGGGTGCGATGGCTGTCGGTGGCGTTGAAGCAGATCTGCAACGGTAGATGGGTGCATCGGGGGATAAGTCCCGTTGCGGTGGAAGAGAAGGCCATGTGAGCGGCCCCGATAAAGAGGACGATGGCGCCGATGAAGCAAGAGGACACGATGCAAGGCTATTGGTCTGTCCCATGGATGAGAAACGTCCATCTCTAGCAGTGGACGACGCGTTCTTGGTAGGCGCTCCGGCATGGTGGAGGACGGTGGCGATGGATGTGGTGGAGGACGGCGGCGATGGATGGGGAGGCGGACGGAGGCTGGTGTGGGGACGGGGTGTTCTAGCGCGGACGGTGTATGAATGGGAAAATGGAGGGAGAGGTACGGGGAACCATATTTTGGGACGCGCTTGTCTGAAATATGGGAAAGTTACGAACTTAGCCCCCGTTTAAAATTTGGAGGTCTCATCGGTTGGGGATAGGACGGTAATCTCGCATCTCGCCAATATTTGCCCAGAGCGATTTTGGGCGAGGAGAGGTTGGTTGGCGCCCATGGTTGGCGCCCATGGTGTATGAACGGGGCTGACAGGTAGGGCGGTTGTGTCACGTCTGAGTGAAGTTACAAACCTGCCCCTATTGAAAATATTTGCCTACATCGATTTTGGCCGAGTCGAGTTTGTTTTGCCGCCCACCGTGTATAAATGGGGAATGGAGGGAGAAACAGAGGTCTTTCGGACGAGCTTGAATCAAATGTGTTTTGCCGCCCATGTTTGATGCCCACCGCGTCGGAATGGGCTCAGAGGCGGTCGTGTCACGTCTAATTGAAGTTACTAACCTACCCCTATTTAGAGCAGTGGAAATTGGGCTGATGGATTGTCCGTGTAATGGGTAGACAGTAATTTCCATCTCCCAAACACTTGGCTTTGGGCAGCCGACGTGGGAGTGGACATTTTGCTGCTTCTTTCGAATTTTGGGACAATAAGCATCCACGTTTACCCTGACAACTAAATTCGAATCCACTTTGTATTCCTATATGAATCTTTATAAATCATTCTATGTGTTTTTATATATCTTCAAAAGGACGACAAAGATGTATTCCACTGTCATATATGAATATGGTTTACAAATGCCGATACTCAAATTCAGAAACTAGAATCCAGTTTAAGGTGAATTCGAATATTTGGAACACTTCATGTCCAACTCAAATGTCACACGCAGCATAATGTGTACTCCCATTTAGATATGTACACAAGCGATGTATCAAGATTCAAATACCGAGTCAATCAACCAAGAATGTATAGAACTAACAGACATATAGACACTTATAGAGTATATGGATCAATAATATCAACTAACATACATAAGCCAGGCCGCTGTACTTTTTTTTGGCTACACCAACATCCTTTTTTTAGCCAGCATCTTGGCCCTTTCTGATGCATGCCACTTATGGTCCATCTATACTACTACTATTGCCTAATGCACATTCAGCCCGATTGGCATATTTGTAGGTCTGGCACAACAATCCAAATGAAATGTCTCCGAGTCTTATCAAATAATACAGACTTGTGCTCAAATAAAATTACAAACCAAAAAACAAAAAAAACAATTATTACATGATCTCTAAAACAAATGGTTTGATTGATTACATGAATAGACAACACAAAGGTTATTCAACTATGGAAAGAACATTTCACCTATGATTTACCAAGTAGGAATTTAATTTCCTTTTTTCCTTCAGGACCTTAACAATTTGGTCAGTCTCAGCTTGCTTCGTTTTGAAATCCACCAAATATTTAATGGTTGTCTTGAGTACTGCTTGTGATTGTGCTGTTTGCTTCCTCAACATGTCAACTTCATCTCTAAGTGCAGAAGCAGAATCTCTTTCTACCACTAGTTTAGCCTCTAGAGCATCAGCAGTTGGCAATTCGTAATGCACGATTGGGCCGGTGCCACTGCTGTGGGATGATGCAACGTCCATGGGGACCTCGCTCTTTGATCTTGGGCTAACCTGTTTTGCCATTAAAGTTCCGACTGGATTCAGAAAAGTTGAAGTTAGCAAAACATCTTAACTGGGAGTTATAACAGCAAACCAGTTAAACAAACAAGGAATTAAAGAGTTTCAATTGGATGCTGAAAAGTACAGTAATTATTAACATCATTGTAACCCGCTGTTGCGGCAGCAAAGCAGTTAAACAAACAAGTAGATATTTAAGTTAAGGCAAACAGGTAATTCTTAACAGTAAGTATCAAACACATAGATAGGCGCAGTCTACAATATGATTAACAGGCTGTGCCATTATGTAATCAGTAGCAAACTAAATTAAGCCAAGCAATGTAATTGAACAATTTTGCAATAAGTGGCTAACTAAAATTCCGAGAAGTAGGTAACTGAACTTACGCTAGTTCTTTGTACAGGCACACTGTAACTTATTTTTCGCTTACAAGGTTTTACAAAGGAGTCCATGGCATCAATTGCTTGGATACGCAGTCCCAATACTTCTTTCTTCCCACACTGCATGGGTAATTCGAATGGTTAATCTGGTAAGATGGTGCGTCCTTGATATGTTATATGAGGACGTGTAGTCAGACTAGTTGTAGCCAAACACATCACACTGGCTTTTACTGTATATTTCATGCGATTACTTTTGGCATATCGAGATCGAAGCAATCTACAATAGGATGAAAAGACTGGCATCCTTCACATTATTGGCGAACTCGGCTCATAGAAACAAGCAATTCAACCATTATGTGGGTAAATCAAAAGCGCCACTGGAATATTTTTCACTATCCAATCATACACGCAAAAAGGGGCGACGCCACCATAGGGGCTGGTATGGGCGGCCGCCTCAGGTGGCTAGAAAGTGTGCAGCTAGTTTGAGTAGTTTAGGTTGGCCCACGCTAGTTTTGGTCGTCCCAACACACGAGCAGGCAATGTAAAAAATGAAGAAAAATGTTTCAATTTGGATGGGCCAATAACATAAGTGCAAGGCAGGCCCTATAGCAGGCTCGTGTCCCATACGAGCGCCTCCCATATCGATCGACAGCAGGAAAAATCCCAATTCATTCGCTCCAGCCTCCAGTCTGGTTTGCTCCTAACCTAGCCACCACTGGACAGACCGACACAGCACTTCCTCGCGCCCTCGTTGGAGGGCGGTCACCGGGCTTCAAGCGAACGGAAGGACAAGAAGATGAAGATCCAACCCTGGGTGTAGCCTGCGTGGGAGGCAACGACGGCAGCACGGGCATGGCATCGAGCTTGCGCAAACGGACAGTCGCAGCTTGCAAGAGTAGCATGCGCAACGAGCAGGTACAACACATCCCTGATTATATCTAATTCAACTCTTCAATTTCTGGCCAATAGTTAAACCTGACGGTGTTGTAAAACTGCTTGTATGTAGGGAATCTATGAGAAAATCAAACCAATTTCTACTTATTTTATAACTCCCCCAATCAATACTGAACTGGCTGAATCTGATGTATCTAATCAAGTTTTCGGTGCAAACATACAAGCTCATGTTGTTCTTGAGCCTGAAGTGTCTAATGAACAGACTGCTAATGAAGGATTTGATATATAGTGTCTAATGAGGGATCTAATGCAAACATTTTGCAAGCTCATTGAAGGATTTAGTGTCTAATGTTGATCTACTATGTTGAGAGAGACAGAGATTTGAACGCATCGGTGACAAGCAAATTATAGTGCATTTTCATAGCTTGAGGAAATGTCGAGGCCATCTACCAGAAAGTCCCCGTATCATGACAACATAGCATAAATACTTTTCCAATCTGTTGTTTGAAACTATTGGCATACTTGTGCAGGATAGATATATTGATATGCAGTTTGCGCACTAGTTATACGTGCAATTACACTTCGATATTTTCAGCCAGAGAACTAATAATTCAAGCAGGTACAGACCATGTTTGTAGTCCTTGTACACCATGTTGCATTTTGTGTTTTTTGGTGCTTGCATCATTTAGTGTTTATAATCTGAACTACTTTGGATCATTAGCTGGTTTTCAAAGTGCATGTAGCTTCACATTTGTCAAGTTATGTTGATTTCCGGAGTGCAAGTGCCTTCGTATTTTTTAAGTTAAATGTTCGCCCCTGGTAACTTGAATTCGTGGATCACCCACTGCACACAAATCATACACGAATGCCAGTACAAATTAAATTAAATGCAGGGACTTACGCTAGCTTGTTGTACAGGCTCATTGCAGCTCTGCTTGCGCTTGGGATGTTCCATGTACAAGTCCATGTTACCACTTGCTTGGATGTGCAGGCCTTGTGCTCCTTGCATCCCCCTCTGCATTTTTGACACGGTGAATGGTTGATCAAATAAGAGGAATCGACCTTGATGTTGTACCGGAGGACAGATACTTGCAAGGTTATACGGGTGTGCAGGATGTGTACCAGATCCCGTAGAACCTCATGCTTCGCTAAAAGATGGATTTGCTTGTTTCAGATGATATCTCCAGAAGAAATAAGAGTTAAAGTCAGAGTTGCATAGGCGTGTAAGCTAAGAGAGCAGTGAAAGGATATCCAAACATCGTCGGAACAGTGCACAAGGGAGTGATGTGTGGATACCTAGTTCGGGCCGGCGTTTGGGCATGCTCACCTAGCTAGAGTGCGGGTCACTTCAGAGCCGTTGAGGGTGATGCGCTGGCGTTGGCTGGCCGCGCACGGATGCAGATCTTGAGTGGTAGTGGAGCGCTACGATGCGGTGGACGAGACCGTTGGTGAAGCCCCAACGGCCTCGGGGGGCGGAGGTGCGACGATGTGGTCGGTGAAGTAGCCCCGGTGAGCTGGGAGACGGCGTCGATGAAGCGCACCTCATGCCGTGGAACTCGGTGTCTGTGAGGCACGTCGGTTGTGGCAGCCAACGTTGTCGGTGGACCACCCGGTGCGGTGGACGAGGGCGTAGATGAGGTAGCTCCGGTGCGGTGGTGAAGCGTGACCGTCGTCTTCGTCGTCGTCGTCTGGCACAGAGGTGGGGAACCGTGGGGAAAGAGACGAGATGAGGGGCAATTTGAGGGATGGCGGCGAATTAGGGATTTGAGCAATCTGGGCTCGGAAGGGGAAAGTGGAGAAGAGAGATTTTGCAGGGCTGGAATTGGGGCCGCCAGATATTTCAATCCGAAACATGGAAGCGCAAACTTATATTGTCGTCGTCCTTTTTGGGGGGGGGGAGGGGGGTGGGTGGCTGGGTGCTACACGTCCGTCCGACACACATGACCACCCCGACAGGACTATGCTTCAGTGCCTTAAGGCACCTGCCTTTGTGTCCATGACATGTGGGCCCAACAGGTGGCTGGCCCACATGTCAGTCACCCAAGGGCAGTTGCCTTTAAGGCACCGAAGTAGCATCCACCCCGACACGACCCTGGTCTGCCTGGTGCGCCTACATTTGAGAATGCAAACGAAACGAATCTTCTTTCATTTGCAAACGAATCTGTATGTATTACCATGCCCGTGTTTTCCTTGCAATAGTTAGTCATTCGAAATGAGATACTCCATCCGTTCACTTTTGTAAGTCGTTTCAGACAACTTAAAATGAACTGTTTTGCACATTGTCTGAAATGTCTTCAAGGTCTTATAAAAGTGAACAGAGAGAGTACTATAAATTAATTAATGAGGAGTTATTTGAAAAAAAATTGAAACGGTACCCACACTAACGTGGATTAGAGTGTGTCACATAATTACTTATTTGAATTAGAGTGTGTGTCACGTAGTCAGTTATTTGAATTAGAGTGTGTGTCACGTAACGATCTCCAATTCTAACGTGGATTTCGCATTTCACTGTATCCACGCTACTTTTTAATACAAATTCATATGTATATGATGAACACCATGGTAGTGAGAAAACTTTTGGATGGATTCAAATATATGACCTACAAAATAGCACAACAAATTGAGTCAATGTCAACTTTTTGAAACTTAGTATGGCACGAATTCGAAATAATTACTCGTATGCCTGGTCCTTGGTTCAAATCTTACAATGTACACCGAATTGAAACATCGATACTAAGTCTCGTACTATGTACATTC
>NC_057801.1:541174158-541244689 GCF_018294505.1 Triticum aestivum
GCTACATACTTCCTGTATCGTTCAATCTTCCTCTCCTAACCACCTTAGCAAGCTATCGGTTTCCAACACACGTTCATTCTTTCTCTCCATGTTTCGATCTCTAAGTCTCTCAACTACACAACCCCTTTTTCCACTCCTGTTACCAAATGTATTTACCTCACACACCCGCCATTGCTCCCCATGTTGAGCTCTCTCTCTCTCTCCCCCCTCTCCCTATCACCCTCTCACGCTAAATACATGCATTGTCTATCTAGCCCCCCCAACCTCTCGTGCGCACGCACGCACGTTGTATATCTAGGTCACTCCCTCGAGACTGTCTCACTCTTTCTTCCACACGGCTGGCCACACTCTCTCAATCTCGCTCTCTTTATCTGAGTCTTGTTTAACCTCGTTTTCTTTCACACACAAATGATATATCTCCCTGTTCGGGCCTCGATCGACACACTTTATACTGTCTCACGCAGATTGTCTATCTAGGTCAGTCCATCCAAGCCGCGGCCACTCTTTCGACCTCATGGTGGGCCATGCTCACTCAATCTCTCTCTCTCTCTCTCTCTCTATATATATATATATATATATATATATGTATATATATAGGTAAAACTGTGTCTATCATAGCTTGCCACAGAACTAGTTAAGACTTGCTAAACATTTAACGGTTTAAAAGTAAGTAAAAAAATGAAATAAATAGGGGAGCCTCATTCTATTATAATAAGATGATCCAACGGTGTGATTGTGAATATATGCATTTATGTGTCCTCAGCGAAAAAAACAAGGATTTCAGCTCACTACAGGATCAATATATATTGAAAATTTTGTTCTTTTTGTACAGGACACATGCAGTCATATTTTTTCAATCCCTCCGTTGGATCATGTTATATTATAGGTATGTTGGTTCAGTATTTTTTTCAGGATTTTTGAGAACTTTTACACCGTCAAAAACCTTAACTAGTTCTGTGGCAAGCTGTTGTAGAAAATCCTACTCCTAGGTAAAACTGTGTCTATCATATATAGCTTGCCACAGAACTAGTTAAGACTTGCTAAAAATTTAACGGTTTAAAAGTAAGTAAAAAAATGAAATAAATAGGGGAGCCTCATTCTATTATAATAAGATGATCCAACGGTGTGATTGTGAATATATGCATTTATGTGTCCTCAGCGAAAAAACAAGGATATCAGCTCACTACAGGATCAATATATATTGAAAATTTATTCTTTTTGTACAGGACACATGCAGTCATATTTTTTCAATCCCTCCGTTGGATCATGTTATATTATAGGTGTGTTGGTTCAGTATTTTTTTCAGGATTTTTGAGAACTTTTACACCGTCGAAAACCTTAACTAGTTATGTGGCAAGCTATTGTAGAAAATCCTACTCCTATATATATATATATATATATATATATATATATATATATATATATATATATATATATATATATATATATATCCCCGTATGTCTCGATTGACCTCGCTCTTTCTCGGACAAAAACGATATATCACCATGTTTGAGCCCAATTCGACCTATTCACATTGTATACTCTCTCACGCACATCGTCTATCTAGGTCACTCTCTCCAACTCGCGTCACTCTTTCGAACGCACGGCCCCTATGTGATCGGTTGACCTTGCTTCCTCCCACGCACAAAATATATCTACACGTCTGTGACTGGATCATCTCTCAAGCTCTATCTTACAGCCCTCACCCTTACTAAAAGATCAATCGGACAATATCTCTTCGGAGCATATATATTTTTTCAATGAATGTCGGACCACACTCACTTTGTTTCTCTATCTATATGTCTCTCGATTGACCTCGCTTTCTCACACCATATCTTCCACGCATTGAAGCTACTACCTCTCCATCTGTCGCAAAGCCGGAGCTATTTACATTGCGAGGGGCACTCCAACCTTGGATTAATTTGTGTAGGCATTTATTCCGGTCGGTTTAGATTATATTTTCGTAGCATTCGGCCCACAACTACTCCAAACACCGTTGCAACCCATGCAACTCCCCTTGTTGATTTTCCTCTGGCTCGGTCATCGCTCTCTCGCACGTCCTTTCTCGCCTTCAACATCGCACCATGGTATTATTGAAAAAACTATGTTATTCTCTTTAATTATTATAAATAAGCTACAAAACTACACACCGATAGTCCACTTGGAATGGAACAAATTTCGATCCACAAATTAAAGTGCTACAAACTACACACTGAGGGGACCACATGTCATGAAACAAATTTGGACCCATATACAAATTAAAAAATAAAGGACGAGGATCGAACATGCGACCGGGCCTTCAAGCCGCATATCAATAGGCAACATACGTAGAATAGCATTGTTTGTTGTACCCCCTTTGTTCACACAATGTTTTTATATTACCACAACCTAATTAATGGATAACATGTAATATTATTTTTAGTACTATTTTCCTTCACTTACTGGTGGGTTCCATGTGTGCTCTCTCTCTCCTCCCCTTCTGTGTTTAGACGCACGGGCAAACAGGAAGAACTCGCGGGCGATGTTGCCGTTGACCATATCTGGACGCGTTCACAAGTCACGGCACCAGTTTCACGTACTAGCAGCACTAGTCAGTGTGTATGTGCAATGCACGTTAATTTGGAAGTATATTAAGTGCATGCGGATATTAACTACTAGGATATTATTTGCGTGTTGTCATGTGATTAGCACTATTTTTGGCATGAAATTAACTGCACGCTAAACGTGTTGAGCGCTCGACATTGAAGCAGTCTAGGTCGCTGGATGACAAGGAATACATGTGGCTTGATGACGTTTTATATTTAATTTGATACGGCTCTAGCAGAACATTCAATCGATCAAACCATACATTTCGTTCAGTCTGACTCCGACTTTAAATTATACAACGATCGATATAAAATAAACGAAAATGATAAACGTTCGGATTTTAAGCATGGCAATCCGAACGTTTTTCATGTCAAATTTAGATTACGCGGCGGCGGCGGGGGCATCTCGCGGTGGGAAGCTGCTCCTCTGCCGTGCTCTGTGTGTCATCGGGCCACTGACCGACGGTGACGGCGACGTCTTGCGTCATTGTTGGCGTACTCCTGGACGTTGGCCTAGCTTTAAGGAAGGCCAAAATGTTCTGGACTTCAGAGCGAGTCAACTGGTGGGAGGAGGCGACTGGCGTTGGTGCAAGGAAACGGTTGACGACAGCCATCCATGCTGCTGAGGGGGGAACTAGCACCCGCGCGGGGACAGGCGCTGTTAATGGCGCGGCGAAGACATTCGTGTGCACGGGCACCGGCACGGGCGCGCACGTCAGTGCACCCGCAGGCGCATGCGCTGGCAGGTGCACGGGCACCGGCACGGGCGTGCGCGTTAGTGCACGCGCAGGCGCATGCGCTGGCAGGTGAATGGGCGCGTGAAAGTCGACGGGGACCTCGTGGAACCCCGTGGCATCAAGCTCAGCGACAATGTGCGGCTCCCACCCCATCAATGCCACCGGGATGGGTGCTGGTGCAGTCGGGGCGACAGGAGCTGGAACGGGAGCAGGGACAGGCGTGGCGTCTTCCCGCAAGGCCAGTTCAAGCTCGTCCCAAAGCGCCTTATGTTCTTGAGACTCCGGCTGGGTGTCTTCCTCATGAAACTGGAACACTAAGGGCAGGCCATCATGATGCGGCATGGCATACGTTTAGGTCAGGCTAGTTGGAGGTAGACGACAGGAGAATCGGAGAGGACGAGAGAGGATTATAGCGATACCGGGTAGTGCGGGGTTGATTTTAAACTGTGGCGCCGGAGACATTAAAAGTGGGAGCAGTTGGGACGACGGTGGGCGGCGGAGCCTGGTCAAAGGGCTCGCCTCCCGGTGAGTCTGCACAGCGGTCTGCTCGCACGCCTCCCTGACAGCCGGCGCAATGATGTGCTCGCACGTCTCCCATCAACTCACACGCTTGCTGGGACGGCACCTGCCGATGACAAGCGGGGACTCGTGGCGGCACGTAAACGCCCATGGTTTCAATAGTGAAAGCGTTCGCCTTAACGTCACAGGTCTTTGTTCCAAAATACCTTGGCTCTTCATTTGTGCAACTTGTCATAAGCAACTTGTCTCGAATTGAAGAAAAAACTTACAAAGTAATATTTGTGCCATATCACGTGACCATGCTCAGTTTCAAGAATTTATGCTCACTTTTGGATTTTCTGAAATTTAAGATCCAGGATTCGAAACAATATCATAACCTGCATCATGCAATAAATTTTCAAGTCGTACATATGTCCTGTTGTATTTCTTAAGAATGGATTTGGTCAAACATTTTGCTTAGTTAAACCTCCTTTCTGGTTTATAGGGCTCAATTCAAGAATCTCACCAACCAAGGTAGATGGTGAGTGGTGGAACAATTGTTGTAGTTTGCAAAACCACTCAATTAATGTGCTTGTTTTCCTCAAAAATTGTGTTTACGAATGCATTAATTGCAATGCATGCATGCATAAAGTACATGCATTGGTCAATTTTCTCTTAATTCTTGCATGTAATGATTTATTGCACCTTGAAATCTGAACATGTGATGGGGAACAACCAAATTGAGACTTATAAAATAGGAAAACTAAAATTTTGAGATAAGCCCTATAAACCGTAAAAGGATAATCCCTGCATACCAGTGTATTGCCTGATATATTAACTCAAGTACTAGGCACGAACAAACGGGCTCAATTCTGTACTGGTGTAGTAGTAGTAGTACTAGGTAATGCAGTTGACGGGTGACCTTGACGAGCCGCGACTGAGGGAATTGAACCGTGCTCGGCACGGTAAGTAACGTTGTCTAGTTACTAAAGCATCCCTCCGTTGTTCATCGGTAGTCATTATGGACCGGGGACATGAGGGGAATTTCCTAGGGCTGGAATTCTATCCGCCAGATATTTCGACTTGAAACACTGAGGCTTGACTGGTTGGGGTTGCCTAATGTGCATACCACGCACGCCACCGAAGGACACGAGCCCATTTTTTTAGGATCAACATGAGCCAAGGTCTGGCTGGTATGCCGTTGGGTCCCACCATTCGAGAATATGAGAGGAACCTTTTTAATTGCCGAACGAATCTATGTGTATTACAATACCCATATTTCCCTTGCAAATACTAATCTCAATGTGGTAATTGATTTGTGATGAGTTGTCGAATTAGAGTGAGTTTGTGATATAGTGATCTCAACGTGGATTTCACATTTCATGGTATCCCTAGTAAGTTTTCCAATGCAAATTCAAATTTAAAAGATGAACAATATGGAGGTGAGAAAACTTTGTATGTATCAAGCATATGACCACACACACACACACACGCGCGCGCGTATAGAGACACACATGCACGAACACAACAACAATCCAATAAGTATAGTGCATCTATTTTTCCAACCCATGCATGTATGACACGAATTCAAAAATACTCCTTCTATTCCTAAATATTAGTCTTTTAGAGAGTTCAACAAGTGACTAAATACGGAGCAAAATGAGTGAATCTAGACTCTAAAATATGTCTATATACATCCGTATGTGCCAGTCCATTTGAAGCCTCTAAAAAGACTAATATTTAGGAACGAAGGGAGTAAAACGTAAGACATCCATGGTCCTCAGTTCAATATTTAAAATGAACATGAAACTGAAACATGAATATTAAGTCTAGTACTACAATACATGCAAATGTTGTGTTTAGGCGGAGCTATGATTGTTGGGGGTCAACCCCTCGATCTTAGATAAAATTGTGGAGCTCTATTTAGGGTTGTTTAGATTATATTTGTCCCCATCCTCCCAACCACCGATTGGTTGTGCACGCCCCACCCCTCCTCCCCGGGAGAATATCATGTGCCCCCATACCTTCGAGGCTATATGCCGATACGAGTTGCTTGGAGCTTGTAGATCTGAGATATAGCAGCTCACATGATGTGTCTTAATTTTTTTGCAGGAAACCTTGATGAGTTTGAGAATTGCACACAATTTGTACAAAAACTACTTAGATGCCCTTTGATCCCATATCCAACGACCTCGAAGCTCGTATCACCGTAGCATCTAAGATGAAGGAGGACATCATATTCTCATGTATGTAAGAATATCATGTGCTACCACACCTTAGATGCTTTGGTGATACAAGCTCTTCGGAGGCCTTGGATTTGTGACCCAACACCTCCTCGGTGGTTCGAATGGTTTTTTGCAGAAAAGCCCCAAAAGAGTTCGGCCACTGCTTACAAGCACAAAGACTGCTCAGATGCCATTGGATCTTAGATCAATCGACCTCCAAGCTCGTATCACCGTAGCATCCAAGCCATGATAGCACCTTATGTTTTCTCGCACGGGAGAGTATGAGGTGCTCCCGCACCGTAGATTCTATGGTGATACGAGTTCACTGAGATCTAACGGCCCACAGTAGGAGGTTTGAATGTTTTTGCAATATACGGCCGATAGAGTTTGGGAAATGCGCATAAAGTACAAGTACTATGCATGTGCCATCTGATCACTGATCATATGACCTAGATGCTTATATCACCGTAGCGGGTAATTAAGCTACGGGGAGCACCTAATATGAGCACCGGGGAGCCGTTGGATCGAAGATGCAGTGGCACACACGAGGCTTGAATGTTTTATTTGCAAAAAAAACCTTTGGAGAGTTTGGAAATTGCGCATAATCACAAAGACTACTCCCAAGCCATTGGATCTCACTTCCAACAGTGTAAAAACTCGTATCACCATAGTATCTAAGCTGCGGGGTGGATGTGATATTCTATGCCGCTATCATTCTTGTTCGTAAACTTGCAAAATATGTGTAACTCGTGCCGTTACTTGTCTCACCGCGCAAAGTGTTTGTTCAAAAAAACCATCCTACACTGAAATATCGGAACAACACACGGGGGCCCACTTGTCATTAATCAAATTTGGACCTAAAACTAACAAATCTAAAAGACGAGATTCGAACTGGCAACCTGGACTACAAAGCGTAAGTCGATAGCCTAAAAAAACGAACGGTTGTTGGCTTTGTCCCATAACTTGATTTTATACAGAACTTATGTTGAGTAGAGTAGAGGGAGTGCCTCGTCAACACGTGCATGACCGTTGTCTCACTTACTGGTGGGTCCCAGGTCTGCGATCTCAATCCCTCTTCTCTCCATCATCTAACCTTTGCACGGGCACACACGAAGAGTGGCGCTAGCTTGCCGTGGTGTTATTACAACTAAAAAAATCTTGCAAAATAGAAGAATCGCCTAGAACAAGAGACGTTGTGGCTAGTCGAGACGGAGCTAACCGTGCCACGTTTGCATGATGAACCTGTGTGGTTAGTGGGGTGTTTTCGACTGATTGGCTGGGTCCCAAAGTCGAACCATAGGTACTACGTCTGATACAGTATATTTTTACACGCTCATTTTTTCTCCATGCCGAGACGTGGCACACCCTACCGCGCGGTTTCAGGGTCCTCCCGGGTGGTGCACGCATATATTCTTCCTGATGTGGGACGCCCTACCGCGCGTTTTCTGGGTCCTCCTCGGTCATAGCGCCGAAGCAAGTAAATGAGTCATCAAATCACGAAAGACCACCTTTCCCGTCGAGTACATCAGGGAAGCATGGTGGCTAGCTAGTTGGGCTAGTTCGACCGATTAGCTAGGCCGCCGCCACATTTGTTTTTTCACCCCTTTTTTTATCCACTTGCCGGCAGGTAAATTTAAATATCCACTGCGGCGTTGCTCTGGTGTTTGGTTGCGGCAGGATTTTTAATTTTTTGATTGACGGGAGCAGGCGCGGCAGGATTTTTATTTTTTTGACTGACAGGAGCAGGCGCGGCAGTAATTAGTCACGATGACTTCGCTTGTAAAAACCCACTGCTCCCTGATGTGAGAAGTCATCGACTAGTGTTTTACCGTGGTGAAAACCAAAAGATTGCCCGCTCCTCGGCTGGCTCTCTCCGCCTTCCCGTAGATTGCATTGCCTTTCAGCTGTTTCGCCCCCTTTGCTTCCTCTCCCCATTGCTTCTACCTGGTGCCATGGCGACGCAGCAGATCACGGAGTCCGAGGTGAGGCACTTGACACAGGAGCTCCATGCCAAGGATGCGGAGCTCAGGGCCAAGGACGTGGAGCTCCGTGTGCTCAAGGAGGAGAGGAGTGCCATGCTCCTCCGTTATGTGCGGGAGTTCACGGAGCTTCAAAAGCGGTAGGCGTCCACCACAAAGATGCTCGAGGCGTCAACGGCATTGCTACAGAAAGTGGGAGATACGATAGGCCGTCAGGGGAGCCGGCTGGAGCGCAAGTAGGCCGATCGTGACGAGGTGCAAGATTGCCTCAGCCACTTGGTGAACCAAGTTGCCACGCATGTGTTGCGGCTGCGCGATGCCTACCGTCGTGCCAGCGCGACGATGCCGGCCGTCGGGCTAAACCCGTTCGACCACCCAGTCGACTTCAATGAGCTGTGGCTTCCTGACCTGGTCTCCTTCTTCACCTATATCTCCGAGGAGCTAAGCCGTCTCCGCGCGATGGTGGGGGCTGAGCTGGACAAGGAGGGGTTACGCGTCGTTGCCGGGCGAATCCTTTCAGGGCTCCGTCACCGGAATCCATTCATGCCATTGGACGTCGTCTTTGACAAGCTGGCTCTCATCGACCGGGAGTGGGATCTGCGGGCGGTTGCACCGTGCATCACCAACGTCGTGCGCCTCGAGAAGCAGAGGGACTTCGGTGGTGTTTTGGAGCCCTCTGCATGTGCATGTCCATGTCTCGGCGCAACATGACCGTTGGATCAAACTCAGACGGTACAGATCAGTCACTGTAGCACAAAGCGTGTGGGTGTGTTTGGTTGCATTCTCATCTCAATATAGTTGTTTCCTCTTCGTGTATTTTTGTCAACCTACTAGTGTGGACTCATGCACCCTTCATGGTTCATGCACTCTGCCAAACACCCAAAAGTGGGTCGAGAAGGGAACTTTTGCTCCCATCCCGTGCACCCTTCATACACCCTGTCTAACACTATAGGATGTGCTTCATATGGTTCATGTTTCATGGAGTACTGTAGCACCGTACTCTCCGTGCGCTGTGGACCTAGTTCTGTTAACATTGATCTCACTGTTCATTCTCGACCGGACAGTCGAAAAAGCGGTACTATGTTACATATAGGAGGAGTTGACATGCGCACAACATCATTTGTTATCGTCATATCTTACTACACTAGCAACAAGATTATGTAGTACTGACGTATGAACCACTGCACATGGCTAGTAGTAGGAGCACTGTGTATGTTCAAGTGGCTGCCGTGTTTCGCACTCCTCCGTCGTAAGAGTGGAAACGCTTGCTGTAATCATTTTTTTCTTCAGAATGAAAAACAGTGGACACGCTCTACCGTGCGGATCCTCCTCCAGCCATGCACTAAATTACTCACTTTCACCAACGTGTGGGACAGCCAGCACCTGGGTCCACCATCCATGCACTAAATTACTCCATAGTAGAGTGACGATAGACTACCCCGATCGAACCGCCGCAGTAATGCCCAATGAGCCATCAAATCCCAAAACCCCCTCCTTTCCAGCAGTAAGTTGGACGAATGAAGCAACCATCATTTCACTCTTCTCTCTCAGCTTCCTCTCTTGAAGAAAACCCCCACTCGCTTCGCTTCTCCCTCATCTCATTCCTCCTTTCACTCTTCTCTCTCAGCTTCCTCTCTTAAATGGACGCCGGAGCACCGGCCGACGTGATGTCTATGGCTCTGGCCAAAACCGTCGAGGCTCATGGTACGAAGAAGCGCAAGCACCCCGCCGAGACTACCGCAGACAAGCTCAAAGCCATCGCCCTGTCCAAGCCCCCCTCTCTAGGATCCCTCATTAAGCAAGTCGAGGTAATGTCTCTTGTTGATGATCTTTTTCTCGATCTTGATCGTGTTTTCTCATCTAACACGCAGTACTAGTACTGGTAGTACAACTTTCTAGGTGATCTTGCATGTGATTTTAGTGTGCCAAATGACGGTTCTAAATTCCTCTTTTGACCAAAACATGCGAGAGGTTGACACTGACTTCTTATAGATTACTTTCAACTACTCCTCTGTCCCAAATTTCTTGTCTTAGATTTGTCTAGATACGGATGTATCTAAACTAAAATGTGACTTGATACATCCGTATCTAGACAAATCTAAGACAAGAATTTTGGGACGGAGGGAGTAATTTATGAACATCAATGCTACTCCCTCCGTCCAAAAACACTTGTCATCGAAATGGATAAAAAGGGACGTATCTAGAACTAAAATACGTCTAGATACATCTCCTTTTATTCATTTTGATGACATGTATTCCCAGACGGAGGGAGTACCTTTTAAGAGGGTATATTTGCCTCAGTAACTTGTGTTATGGATATTGCATGTAATCCCTGTGCTCTCATGCCTTTGAAGACATGTTCTAGTGTCTTTGTTCACTCATTTCTATGCGTATATGTAGTCATATATGGAGTATAATATCGAAAATCATCTTATATTTCTGAACAGAGGTAGTAATAAAATATGGTTTCTGTTTGAATTAGAACCAGGTCCGCGGTGGAGATGAAGTTCTCAAAGTCATGCCGTGTGAACTGGAAGACCTGATGATGAGTTCTACTGCTGAACTATCCAGCTGTTGTGTCCTTGTCGCCACGTGTCCTGAACTAGTGTTTTCCTGTAGCATTGTTGTCAGGCGTGTTCTCGAGGCTGTACTTGACGACAACAATTTCCTGGTTGTGCCTTCGATTACAAAGGGTGTTGTTCTTGTAAAGCTTCCCAACAAATCTGATGCGGCCTGTCTTCATCATCATGTTTATGAGTGGAAAGACCACTCTGTTAGGTTCTCCAAGGTTGACAAGATGGTGATGGTGCATGTAGACATCTCACACGAAGTCCATGGCCTAGTCTGTTATGCGCGGTTTATCCCGTAGGTCGGTGGCAAGAAATAGTCTGCAGAGTTTAGTTAGTGCAACTTTGCTTGTCTATAGTAAGTACTATTGTTCAATACTTGATTTGTGTTTGTAAACCCTGTATTGTTTATTAGTACTGCCACTTTTGGTGTGTGGTCAGTCCTGAGAACGGTCTATGTTAATGTCTGTCCACTCAATTCAGTCTGTACATTTTGAAGTGTCCAGATCATATTTTTTGTGAGGATGGTTTATCAGTTATGGTTACACTCCAATATCTGTATGCATTGCAGGGTTTATCGCACCCACCAGGATTTCCAGTCCCATGGATGTTTGGTCCATACGATTTGTCACGACCTTTGGACTGTCCTGCTTGTGGGAGTAGGCAGGGCCCCTGCATGCCACGCATAGTTGGACGATCAATCTTCCGTTTAGTACTTCAACATAGTGATTTCCTGGTAAGGATTCACTCGTGTCACATCAAGTAAATCTTATTGATTTACTGTCTAAATCTTATTGATTTAATGTCATGTTTTCTTTCTTTTCCTACAATTTTACGATGCAGGTTTTGCCATGTGACATTCATCATAGAATAAACCGTTTGGTTTGCTCTACGATGGCTATTTTTGCAGGTTTCACTTCTTATGTCGTGTCAGTAACGAAGGCACTGTCCATCACTTATATTACTGAAAAAGATTGGCTCAGTCTGTTGTCTGAGTACAAGCTGAATCCCTATGATGAACTGCAGTTTGGTTTAACAAAAACGCCACAATTAGTCCTTCTCGCGTTTAAAAGAAATGAAGAAAAAAACTGGATCACAGTCACGGATCCTAGTCAAGTTAGAAAGCTGATCATAGCAGGCCAGACACGATCGCCGCTATCTCGCACAGATCGAGCACGGGCAGTTGTCCTAGCACTGACAGCGGCAGCAGCTCAATCTGATTCAGCTGAGGATTGGGCACCGACCACGTCAGCGGATCAGTCTGATCTACCAGAGGATCGGGCATCGACACCGGCACCAGCTCTACAAGGAGCACCATCTCCGGCAGCAGCAGCGGCTTCGGCACCTGCACCAACACTTGCACTTGCATTTGGTCCGGCCCGTGCAGTTGCACCGGCAACAGACTGGTCTGTAGTTTGCACTTCACATACCAAAGTCCTTCCAAAAACCGACATGTCCACCTTCTTGGTAAGCATTGGCCGCCCAAGTGCTTCGTTCTTTTTTCTTTCCATGTTGTTTCACATGATTCACTGTGTTGATCTAACTGTTTGGGTATGTCTTCTTGTTTGCAAATAGAGAATTCCTAGAGCAACAAGGGAGTCGTTCAACAATCCGGGCGACCGCGGCCAAGTTTCTCTTACCATGCGCAGCCTTGGTGTGAATGAACCTGCTCAATATACGGTAAGTAAAAAGGATGGTCGCATGATGATTGGTGATAAAGGATGGTCAAGGTTCAAATCTAAATCATATCTTGCGGTAGGGGATGATGTCAAAATCGAACTTTCTCGGCAAGGAGAGCTGGTCCAAATCAACTTTGAAATTCTTCAGTAGTAGCACGCAACTGCCGAACTGATCTATCCTCCTAGAGATTTTGATGTAATAATTTGGCATGGTGAAACAAGTGTCCTGTGTGTATAAGTAGTACGACAGTATTATTTATCACATGGTATATCGTTGATAGAATTGCAACTATGATTGCTGGTTAGGAACTGTCGTTCGATTTCATTCCAATAGCTGTCGTGCTTTATTCAATTTTGTGTATTCGCCTTGCGACAACATCTAAAACCAGTGCAGTACCGATCACTTGCAATATGAAAAGCGCTGAGGTAGAACACATGGCCCCCCAAACATGCAGGGTCGGCCTGCGGCCCAAAGTCCAGAACCGTGAGCCTATCTGAGTATTATATTCTCAGCTGAACCCCCATAAAAAAAGCTGAACCCCCATAATGCCTGTGCGTTGCAGAGGGAGTATATTTCTCGGCAAGTTGAGCATGTGATATAAAAGATTTGTATATTTCTTTACAGAGGGAGTATCTCTCTGTCAAAAAATATATTTATGTGTAACTGGTTACTCCTGTCTATCTACTTCCTTTCGCTGATATGTGGGGCAACCGGCAATGGGGTCCACGTGCCATATGCACAAATTAGAGTGCACAACTTCACGGTAGACACACCCCGGTTATAGCGCTGCAGTAATGCCCAATGAGTCGTTAAATCACAACCCCCCCTTCCAGCTTTAGCAGTAAGCTGGACGGATGAAGCGGCAATATTTCACTGGGCCTGAATCCCCTTCTCCCTCGTCTGCTTGTTCAGAGAAAACCCCCGCTCGGCGATTGCATAGGGTTTTCTCATGGAGAACCATGTACGAATTCTTCATCCATCCCCGATAAATCCAAGTCCCTTGGTCGCAGGTAATCCTAGGATGGCAGCCGCCGGCATTGATGCATTTTTCTTCGTACTGAATCTAGTGTGTTTCAGTTGCAGTGCCCAAAGTGCGAGTACCCTACAGATTTCTGTGCCTTCAGCGAGACACCACACTTGTTCCTTCTCATCCTACCACAGCATTTTGAAATGCACACAGTATGTTCCTAGAATCCTCTTCTCTATCCGGGAGGGTGGTTTTTTTTGAACATGCTGTGTTGTCATATTATTTTTCCTGCAGTGTATTATTTGCTCTGCCAGAACACGTGTACTCAAGATGCTCAGCCTTGCCATAACTGAATACACTAGTTTAATGGTCATAGTGAAGACAATCCATGGATATTACTTCCTAGTTGGGTTCATGAACCAAGAAGATCACTGCTTTTTTATGGCCGAACTTGGATAAGCTTTCTCAAGTGTTACAGACTGAAAGTTGGCGCACGAATGTTGATGGAAATAGCAGAATCTGGTCTCATCTTCACTGCGATCTTCCACCCCGATGTCGTTCCAATTGTTCATCCATGTTAGTTTTGTATCTGGTTCTTGCTTGTTGCCTCGATTACTTCTTAATCCACCTATTCTGTCTAACTAATCACAATTTAACTTTAGAAGTAGCAACGAATCTCTCACAAAGATGCTACTTCTAACTAATATTTTCTTATAATTGGTGGCACATGTAGGTTTTTTCAGAGTTAAGCAGTCTGCTCGTTTGTTACTCTGTAATAACTCGGTTGTTACTAATGGCACTGAAGTTGACTGGATCGACATCCACAAGTTCCTACACTTTATTGATCGTCTTGAGGTCCTTGTGGGGCGTTTCAATGGTGGAAGGCCACGTGGGATATGTGTGCCACTGCTACACTCGTTGAACAGGTCCAACTATGTCGAGAAACTTATGGTATGAGCTGGTTTCTGTTATATATGTTGTTCATAAACTATTGCTTATACACAGTTTTACAGCTGTGATATTCTTGAAACAGGAACTGCCGAGTTCTATTGTTCCTATACAGATGCCTGACCATGGTCGGGTCAGACTTGCACTTGGTCACAACATGATGTTTATGTCGACCTACTCAATTCCCCTTGGAGGTGAAAAGATACTTATTCGTGGGTGGTCTCAAATAATGAAGGCCCATCCATCTTGGAGAATAGGACAGGAGATTATGTTCATGCTTTTCCATGGCTCTAAAGCGAATATCCTGTTTATTGACCATGTTGCGAGATGAAGCCGCTTTCAGAAGGTTGTGGATGCGCAGGGTGGCGCCTAGGCCTTGTCCTGGGGCTTGGCGGCCTCACCCTTGGTTAACTGTAGGCAAAGTAGCACTGTTCGAGGCGTGCTTTGTATGGTTGAACCTGTATAAGTACTCATACTGCTTTCAGCTTTGGTTGTTAAGTGCCCCTGCTGGTTCCAGTTAAGGTTGTTAAGTACTCATGCTGCTTTTACAGTCTGTCGTGTTTCTTCAGTCCTGTCTTCCTCCAGCCGCCAAAACCAAACCAGCGCCGGCGGGGCCGCCTGCTTCCGCCTCCCATGGCTGGCTGCGCCTCAGTGCACGCATTGCCGCCCCACCGTCTCCTAAATCGTTAACGCCGACGTCCTCCACGCGCTTTGGTGCGCTCGCAGCGGCGCCGCCCTCTCGCTTTGTCAACATGGTCAACAAACAACAGGAATCGGCAGAAGTACGTGGAGAGGATGACAGTAGGGGCCCACCATGTCAGCGTATGGAAAAATAAAATGCTTCCTCCTAGTGTTTTCCTGACATCTGGCACCCACGATATTGTGAGCGTATATAGTCAATAGACAAGAGAACATCACAAGATCGGCTGACACCTAGGACGTAGCTACTCGAGCAGTATTTTTTTGTTTGGTATTGTTGAGACGGAGCAGGGTTTGAACTGGGCTATGGCCCGTCTAGCCCAGGCTTATATTTTATGTTCACCATGTGACCAGCCCAGCTATTTTTTCTTTGTGAAAATGAGCCCAGTTTTTTTTCTAAAGAATACCCAATCCAGGCCTACTAATTTTTCTATGCCCTGATGGGCTGCAACTCTTTCAAGACGCTTGCAAATCTTGAAAGTAATATGAAATGGGTTGTAAATAGAAAAACAGATGACAAATTGGCAATTACTTTATAATTTCTGATTTTTTGCACATTTTCAGATTCCTATTTCACTGGGCATTAACCTAATTTAAATATATCTTCAAAGTACTTTAAATCTGGCTTGACATTTCGGTATTAAAAATAGTTTGGAACCCACAGAAATATGCGAAATTGGCCCCGGCCAACCAAAAAAACGACTGCAATAAATTGCATAAGAAGTTGCCATGAGCTATATATAAATTATTAAAAAAAAGAGGGAGTGGTCTGACTTGTGGGCCTGTTTAGTTGACGCATATGCAATATTTTTTTAGTTATAATATACTATGTCAACAAATGATTCTAGCAGACGTAACCGTTGGATGTCAATTCAACGACCGTCGTGTTTCTTCAATCTCTGATCTTCTTGCTCCAGCCACCAAAGCAGCGCCGGCGGGACCGCCTCCCGCCTCTCGTGGCCGGCTGTGCTGCCGCGCAGGCCTTAGCACCCCCTACTACTCCCACCGCTGACCAGGGCATCCCTCTACTCACCCACACCCCCTGTTATTCTGCGGCGACGGCAGCCTCACACCGCAGCCGAACCGGTGAACCCTCGTACTCCTCTCCGCGCGGGCTTCCACTGCCGCGTCTTCCCCGGCTCCGCATCATCCCCTTCCTAGGCCTCACCGTCGTCCACCTCCGTGGTGCTCTCGGCGCGCCGTGGTCAATGTGGTCAACGACCCACTTCCATCGGAAGAGTACTTTAAGTGGAGAGGCTGACAGCTGGGTCCATGGCAGCCGCAAGGAAGTGCCTCCTTATTACGCGGAAAATAATTATTCATCCACCTGACAGCTGGGACCCACCGGACGGGCCACCAGTATTTCATGAAAAAAACGTTTCCCCCTGACTGCTGGGACCCACAGGACGGGCCACCGTATTTCACAAAAAAAACGTTCCCCCCGTTGTCAGCTTGGACCCACCGAAAGTGCCTCCTTATTACGCACAAAAAAATGAATACCCCCCTGCTAGTTGGGACCAACCTTGGTGGGAGGCTGACTTGTGGGCCTACTAAGTTGACTGGGACAGAGGCCGTTGTCAACTTTAGTCAATATATGAACGATTCTAGCTCCAGTGACCGTACGATGTCCATCCAACGGCCGTAGTGCTTCTTCAACCTCTGGTCTTCTTGCTCCAGCCGCCCAAAGCAGCGCCGGTCGTGCCGCCTGCTCCTGCCGCCCGTGGTCGACTGTGATGCCGCGGAGGCCTCATCGCCCCCTACTACTCCCACCGCTGGCCAGGCCATCCCTCTACGCACCCACACCCCCTGTTATTCTGCGATGATGGCAGCCTCACACCGCAGCCGAACGAGTGAACCCTCATACTCCTCTACACGTGGGCATCCACTGCCGCGTCTTCCCCTGCTCCGTGTCGTCCCCTTCCTAGGCCTCACCGTCGTCCACCGCCCTAGTGCTCTTGGCGCGACGTGGTCAACATGGTCAAGGAATGGCTTCCATCGGACGTGGACTGTACGTGGAGAGGCTGATAGCTGGGTCCATGGCCGCAGCAAGGAAGTGCCTCCTTATTACGCGCAAAATAATTATTCCTCCACCTGACAGTGGGGACCCACCGGACGGGCCACCGTATTTCACAAAAAAATGTCCCTCCTGTCTGCTGGGACCCACCAGGTACATCTTCACACGCAAGGAAGTGCGTCCGAAAAAAACGATTCGCCCACCTGACTGCTGGGACCCACCAGCTACATCTTCGCACGCAAGGAAGTGCGTCCGGGCAAAAAAACGATTCGCCCCCTGACTGCTGGGACCCACCAGCTACATCTTCGCACGCAAGGAAGTGCGTCCGGGCAAAAAAACGATTCGCCCCCCTGACTGCTGGGACCTACCAGCTACATCTTCGCAGGCAAGGAAGTGGCTGACAGTCGAGACCCACCTGGTCGAAGCGTATGTAGCGTTGTCATTCTGGTCGCGAATGTGTATGTACATACTGGTCGATGTAGAGGCACGCACGTGTCGTAGTAGAGGCACGCACGTGTCATAGTAGAGGCGCGCACGTAGCATGTACACGTACGTACAACGGTGAGGGTGCAAGAAAGAAAATATGTCCACGTACGTACATACGGGCAGGGTCTCAAACGCCTACTCGCGCATACGTACATGGCTGGGTCAGAACGGAGAAACAGCGTCATCATCGTGTTCATGGGGAGCCAACCGGCTGGGTCAGAACGGAATGCGTGGTCGTGTTCATTGGGAGGGCTTGGATGGAACAGGCGATGGAAACGAGGCCTGGAGTACTGCACAATGGAGGAAACGGACCTCCTACGTTCGGAACGGGGTCCTGTCGATTGGGAGGGGTGTGGCGCACCGCAAAACGGAGGAAACGGACCTCCTACGGTCGAAACGGGGGTCCTATTGATCGGGAGGGGTGTGGCGTACCGCAAAATGGATGAAACGGACCTCCTACGGTTGAAACGGGGGTCCTGTTGATCGGGAGGGGTGTGGCGTACCGCAAAACGGACGAAACGGACTTGTGTTGGAATGCTACGGTCGAAACGGGGGTCCTGTTCATTGGGAGGGGTGTGGCGTACCGCAAAACGGGACTCCACGAGATACTTTTCATCTCCACCGTCGACCTCCTCCAGCCTCCATGGGCTCCTGTTCATCCAGACTCCACCGCGCGCTACTCCACCGACTACTGTTCAACCACCCCTCCACTGTCCACTGTTCATCCAGCCCTCCACTGTCTTGTGTTCATCCAGCCCTCCACACCACGGGGTCCTGTTCAACCACCCCTCCACGGCCACACCTCCACCGTCTACTGTTCATCCAGCCCTCCACACCACAGGATCATGTTCATCCAGAGGCAACGCCACCGCTCACTGTTCATCCAATCCCCCCCCCCCTCGCAACGCTCACTGTTCATCCAATCGATCGGCTTCAGTTAGCAGCAGTAGCGAAGGAATCGCTCCATCGGGTTCAGTTAGCAGCCATCGATCGATCGCTCGGGTTCAGTAAGGCGTAGCCTGCAGTGCAATCGCTCGGGTTCAGTTAGAGCCCAACGCCTCGCTCGGGTTCAGTTAGAGCCAATGCCTCGCACGTGTACGAGAGAAACGTGCATCGCTTGGCCCCCGACCTCCCATCGTAACTGGCAACTCCCCGAAATTTTCCTCCCCCTCACTTCTACCACGGTTTTTTCCGTCATGGACGGCCCAAAGAATGTCATGCAGCTGCGTCTCCGGCCCGCCCAAGACGAAAAGCCCGTTTTCTGTCATGATTTTTTGTCATAGAAGTAGGATCCCACCACATCTATGATGATACCGGGTTTTGTCACAATTATCGTCATAGAAGTGTCATATGTATGACAGAAAAAAATTCGTTCGGCCCAAAATGTCACGGATGTGTCTTTTTTTGTAGTGAGTTGAGGGTTTTTGGAGCATATCACTAAGCACTGTGGAGCAAGAAACTCATTAAACAACACCTCATCCCTCCTTGATAGTATTGGCTTTTCCTATAGACTCAGTGTGATCTTGGATCACTAAAGTATAAAATGTAGAGTGTTGAGCTTTTGAGCTTGAGGCAATCCTTTTATCCTTAGTATTTTGAGGGATCCACTTTCCTTATCCATGCCATGCCATTCATTGCGCTTTTCCTGAAATGTTCATCTTGGAATGATGTTAGCTCAATGAGCTATATGTTGTTAGGAATTACCAAAACCACCTACAGATAGTTGCACTTTCAACCGGGCTTTTAACTCTGCCCATGAACTGATGGAATTAGGCGGTAGCCCCTTCAACCAAGTGCGGGTAGTCCCATCCAACATCATGGTGAAGTACTTGGCCATTGCAGCGTCACTGACCTCTAGTAACTCCATAGCCATCTCGTAGCTTGCAATCCATGCCCCAGCCTATAAGTCAGTCGTATAATTAGGCACCTTTCTGGGTCCTTTGAAATCTTTGGGTGAACGCTCGTTACACAGAGCCGGCACCAGATAGGGGACACCTCCGGTCCTAGTGGTCGCGCCTGCCTCAATAGAAGACATTGGATAAGCCAGAGAAGGCTGGTAAGCCGCCAGCTGAGCCGCCCGTTCAGCCTCTTGACGTATTCTGTCCTGATCAACAAAGTTAAGGGCTCCATTGCGCATCGGGTCATGCCTGCCTCGCTAGTTACGGCACCGGGCGTTGCTTGAAACGGCCGCTGAGTCCATGTGCCTGCTATAACTCGGGCTCCGGCTTGGACGAGGGGTTGAATGTATCCTGTCTCGGCTATACGAATACGCCTCCTCCTGTGCCAAAGCCATTTGAAGCAGTTCTTTGATCCTTCGAGTTTCCACCGCCGCCGGAGAGTCGCCCTCCACCGGGAGAGTCTCCAATCGTGCCGCTGCAGCAATCATGTTCTCCAACGAGTTAGAGTAATGACCCGGTGGTGTTGGTACATACTGAGGTGGATCAGTATTCATCCGGGGAGGCTCCATCGTACGCGGCTGAACCGACGTCCCAGCCCCGGGTGCTGCAACCTGGTCTATCTCCGATGGGTTACTGGGCCCTGCATCGGGCATATGGAAGAGGTTTCGAGGATCGTAAACCGGAGGCAGACAAGATTGAGTCTTCTGGTACCTTCTCCTAATGACCTCATTGGATGCATTCTGATCCATCATGAGCCGGAAAGTCTGCGCCTGAATCTGCTGAGCCTGGGCGTCCAAAGCCGCTCGCTCGGTGGTCATCCTGACATCTTCTGCGGCCAGCTCTTCCTTAGCCTGCACTATATCTAGTTTTAACTGGGCCACTTCCGCATCATGTTGAGCTTGATCTGCCGGGTTGACCGCGGCAGTCAATAGAGCGGTCATCTTATCTGTGAGATCCATCAGCACCTGAGTCGGTGAGCGCACAGGGCCTCCAGCCCCGGCTGCTGCTGACCCGGAGGTTATTGCTACCGCAGTTGTGGAGTCTTGGATAGTTGCGTGCCAGCCATGAAGATCCTGACCCTGCTCGGTGGCTCAAGGAGATCCAGAATACTGCTGCCATCGGAACAGCCCCTAAGCCCACCGTCTTGTAGTTGATACAATGAATCCGTCTCGCCTATGGACGATTCTCCATCAGAATAGATGGTCGTCTCACCGCCAGATGCAGATCCTTCAAAGAGTCCTCCGTGGATGCATCCCACTAAGGCACGCTTTACAGCCGGCAAAGCCCGGGCGGGTCTCGCACACTGAGCCGTCTCGACGAGGTCAGTGGAGATGTCTGGCTCAGGGCTCGGCTCGCCGATCTTGCTGATGAAGACGTGAATTCCGCCTAAGGGGACCCGTTACCCGTACTCAATTGAGTCGGCATCGGGGGCCCATCCTGCATCATCGATGTAGAGCTTGCCGCGACGACTCTTGGTCATCCGGCCCACAACGTATCCCTTGAGCCCTTCAAAGCTTCCCTTCAAGAACTCAAATCCACCGTGTGCAGGCCCCACGATGGGCGCCAACTGTCGTGGAATTGTCACGTCAGATGTCCTAGTGAAAGGACTTAGTCGTGGAGCCATGGCAACTAGGAAGCTTAAAGGGGTTAATCGGGACAAAGGACATGGGGTTTATACTGGTTCATCCCCTTACGATGAAGGTAAAAGCCTATGATCCAGTTTTGAGTGGGATTGCTTATGGCTCGATTACTAGGGAGCGGAATCGCTTGACCTAGCTCTGGATCTGATGTTACTTGCCCTGAACCACCGCCAGGTCGTCCCTTTATATACAGAGGTCGACGCCCAGCGGCTTACAGAGTCCCGGCCGGCTCATAAACAATGTCCAGCTCGGTCTCTAACTATTCTTGCCTTACAATATAAGTTATATACCTATGGCAGTTTATCCCTACGGGCCTTAAGTCGCCTCTGGGCTTTGGGCCCTTAACTGAATCGCCATCTTCAACCTTGGTCTTGGGCTTCAAGAGTACTTGTAGGTATAACCCGGCCCCTCCTGGGCGGGTCATACCTAGTAGTTACCTCCCCAACAGGTACGGTTCGCAAGTATCAAATGGTTCATAATCAAGTGATTCCAAAAGTCCATCTTTATGGAGTTTCTTCATGCGCTTTACACCGATATGACCCAAACGGCAGTGCCACAAATAAGTTGCGCTATCATTATCAACTTTGCATCTTTTGGCATCAATATTATGAATATGTCTATTGCCAGTTTACCACGATCGAGATTCAATAAACCATCAACATTGGGTGTATGACCATAGAAGGTTTTATTCATGTAAACAGAATAACAATTATCCTTTGTCTTAAATGAATAACCGTATTGCAATAAACATGATCTAATCATACTCATGCTCAACGCAAACACCAAATAACATTTATTTAGGTTCAACACTAATCCTGAAAGTATAGGGAGTGTGCGATGATGATCATATCAATCTTGGAAACACTTCCAACATACATCGTCACTTCACCCTCAACTAGTCTCTATTTATTCTGCAACTCCTGTTTCGAGTTACTAATCTTAACAACCGAACAAGTATCAAATACCTAGGGGCTACTATGAACACTAGTAAGGTGCACATAAATAACATGTATATCAAATATATCTTTTTTCACTTTGCCATCCTTCTTATCCGCCAAATATATGGGGCAGTTCCTCTTCTAGTGACCATTTCCTTTGCAGTAGAAGCACTCAGTTTCAGGCTTGGGTCTAGCTTTGGGCTTCTTCCCAGGAGTGAAAACTTTCTTGCCATTCTTCTTGAAGTTCCCTTTCTTTCCGTTTTGCCCTTTTCTTGAAACTAGTGATCTTGTCAATCATCAACACTTGATGCTCTTTCTTGATTTCTACCTTCACCGATTTCAGCATCACGAAGAGCTCGGGAATCGATTTCTTCATCCCTTGCATACTATAGTTCATCACGAAGTTCCATTAACTTGGTGATGGTGACTAGAGAACTCTGTCAATCACTATCTTATCTGGAAGATTAACTCCCACTTGATTCAAGCGATTGTAGTACCCAGACATTCTGAGCACATGCTCACTAGCTGAGCAATTCCCCTCCATCTTTTATGCAAAGTACTTGTCAAAGGTCTCATACCTCTCACACATGGGCATGAGTCTGAAATACCAATTTCAGCTCTTGGAACATCTCATATGCTCCGTGGCATTCAAAACGTTTTTGAAGTCCCGGTTCTAAGCCGTAAAGCATGGTGCACTTAAACTACCAAGTAGTCAACATATTGAGCTAGCCAAACGTCCATAACGTCCGCATCTGCTCCTGCAATAGGTCTGTCATCTAGCGGTGCATCAAGGACATAATTCTTCTGTGCGGCAATGAGGATAAACCTCAGATCACGGACCTAGTCCGCATCATTGCTACTATCATCTTTCAATTTAGTTTTCTCTAGGAACATATAAAAACATAGGGAAACTACAACGCAAGCTATTGATCTACAACATAATTTGCAAAATACTAGCAAGACTAAGTTCATGATAAATTAAAGTTCAATTAATCATATTACTTAAGAACTCCCACTTAGATAGACATCCATCTAGTCATCTAAATGATCATGTGATCCAAATCAACTAAACCATGTCCGATCATCACGTGAGATGGACTAGTTTTCAATGGTGAACATCACTATGTTGATCATATCTACTATATGATTCATGCTCAACCTTTCGGTCTTGAGTGTTCCGAGGCCATATCTGCATATGCTAGGCTCCTCAAGTTTAACCTGAATATTCTGCGTGTGCAAAACTGGCTAGCACCCGTTGTATGTGAACGTAGAGCTTATCACACCCAATCATCACGTGGTGTCTCGGCACGACAAACTGTAGCAACGGTGCATACTCAGGGAGAACACTTATACCTTGAAATTTAGTAAGGGATCATCTTATAATGCTACCGTCGTACTAAGCAAAATAAGATGCATAAAAGATAAACATCACCTGCAATCAAAATATGTGACATGATATGGCCATCATCATCTTGTGCTCATGATCTCCATCACCAAAGCATCTTCATGATCTCCATCGTCACCAGCACGACACCTTGATCTCCATCGTAGCATCATTGTCGTCTCGCCAACTATTGCCTCTATGACTATCGCTACCGCTTAGTGATAAAGTAAAATAATTACATGGCGATTGCATTGCATACAATAAAGTGACAACCATATGGCTCCTTCCAGTTGCGATAACTTTGTTACAAAACATGATCATCTCATACAAAAATTTATATCACATCATGCCTTGACCATATCACATCACAACAAGCCCTGCAAAAACAAGTTAGACATCCTCTACTTTGTTGTTGCAAGTTTTACGTGGCTGCTATGGGCTTCTAGCAATAACCGTTCTTACCTACACATCAAAACCACAATGATTTTTCGTCAAGTGTGATGTCTTAACCTTCAACAAGGACCGCCCATAGTCAAACTCGATTCAACTAAAGTTGGAGAAATAGACACCCACCAGCCACCTTTGTGCAAAATCACGTCGGTAGAAACAGTCTCATGAACACATTCATGTAATGTCGGTCCGGGCCGCTTCATCCAACAATACGCCGAATCAAAGCAAGATGTTGGTGGTAAGCAGTATGACTATTATCGCCCACAACTCTTTGTGTTCTACTCGTGCATATAACATCTACGCAAAGACCTGGCTCTGATGCCACTGTTGGGGAACGCAGTAATTTCAAAAAAAATCCTACGATCACGCAAGTTCTATCTAGGTGATGCATAGCAACGAGAGGGGAGAGTGTGTCCACATACCCTCGTAGACCGAAAGCGAAATTGTTTCAATAACGTAGTTGATGTAGTCGAACTTCTTCACGAACCAACAGATCAAGTACCGAACGCACGGCATTGATAACCACAAGTATAGGGGATCGCAACAGTTTTCGAGGGTAGAGTATTCAACCCAAATTTATTGATTCAACACAAGGGGAGCAAAAGAATATTCTCAAGTATTAGCAGTTGAGTTGTCAATTCCACCACACCTGAATAACTTAGTATCTGTAGCAAAGTATTTAGTAGCAAAGTAGTATGGAAGTAACGGTAATAGTTGCAAAAGTAACAGTAGTAGTTTTGTAGTAATTGTAACAGTAGCAACGGTAAAGTAAATAAGCAAAGCACAATATGTGAAAAGCTCATAGGCATTGGATCAGTGATGGATAATTATGTCGAACGCGATTCCTCATGTAATAGTTATAACATAGGGTGACACAGAACTAGCTCCAGTTCATTAATGTAATGTACGCATGTATTTTGAATATAGTCATACGTGCTTATGTAAAAGAACTTGCATGACATCTTTTGTCCTACCCTTCTGTGGCAGCGGGGCCCTAATGGAAACTAAGTGATATTAAGGCCTCCTTTTAATAGAGTACCATACCAAACCATTAACACATAGTGAATACATGAACTCCTCAAACTATGGTCATCACCGAGAAGTATCCTGATTATTGTCACTTCGGGGTTGTCGGATCATAACACATAATAGGTGACTATAGACTTGCAAGATAGGATCAAGAACTCACATATATTCATGAAAACATACTAGGTTCAGATCTGAAATCATGGCACTCAGGCCCTAGTGACAAGCATGAAGCATAGCAAAGTCATAGCAACATCAATCTCAGAACATAGTGGATACTAGGGATCAAACCCTAACAAAACTAACTTGATTACATGGTAAATCTCATCCAACCCATCACCGTCCAGCAAGCCTACGATGAAATTACTCACGCACGGCGGTGAGCATCATGAAATTGGTGATGGAGGATGGTTGATGATGACGACAGCGACGAATCGCCCTCTCTGGAGCCCCGAACGGTTGCTCCGTATCGTAAAACGCGATGAAACTTTCTCTCTAATTTTTTTCTTCGCGAAAGAAAATATATGGAGTTGGAGTTGAGGTTGGTGGACGTTCAGGGGGCCCACGAGGCAGGGGGCGCGCCCAGGGGGAGGGGGGCGCCCCCCACCCTCGTGGACAGGGTGTGGGCCCCTGACACTAATTCTTTCGCCAGTATTTTTATTAATTCTTAAAAGTTGCTCCATGGATTTTCAGGTCATTCCGAGAACTTTTATTTCTACACAAAAATAACACCATGGCAGTTCTGCGGAAAACAGCGTCAGTCCGGGTTAGTTCCATTCAAATCATGCAGGTTAGAGTCCAAAACAAGGGCAAAAGTGTTTGTAAAAGTAGATACGACGGAGACGTATCAACTCCTCCAAGCTTAAACCTTTGCTTGTCCTCAAGCAATTCAGTTGATAAAACTGAAAGTGATAAAGAAAAGCTTTTACAAACTCTGTTTGCTTTTGTTGTTGCAAATATGTAAAGCCAGCATTCAAGTTTTCAGCAAAGATTATGAACTAACCATATTCACAATAACACTTAGGTCTCATGTTTACTCATATCAATGGCATAATCAACTAGCGAGTAATGATAATAAAACTCGGATGACAACACTTTCTCAAAACAATCATAATATGATATAACAAGATGGTATCTCGCTAGCCCTTTCTGAGACCGCAAAACATAAATGTAGAGCACCTTTAAAGATCAAGGACTGACTAAACATTGTAATTCATGGTAAAAGAGATCCAGTCAAGCCATACCCAATATAAATTAATAGTAATGCATGCAAATGACAGCGGTGCTCTCCAACGGGTGCTTTCTAATAAGAGGGTGATGACTCAACATAAAAGTAAATAGATAGGCCCTTCGCAGAGGGAAGCAGGGATTTGTAGAGGTGCCAGAGCTTGATTTTAAAATAGAGAAGAATAACATTTTGAGTGGTATACTTTCACTGTCAACATAACAACTATGAGATCTCAATATCTTCCATGCTACACACATTATTAGCGGTTCCCAAACAGAATGGTAAAGTTTATACTCCCCCACCACCAACAAGCATCAACCCATGGCTTGCCCGAAACAACGGGTGCCTCCAACTAGCAACAATCCTGGGGGAGTTTTGTTTAATTATTTTGATTTGATTTGAGCATGGGACTGGGCATCCAGGTTACCAGCCATTTTCTCGTGAATGAGGAGCGGAGTCCACTCCTCTTGAGAATAACCCACCTAACATGGAAGATACAAACATCCCTAGTTGATACATGAGCTGCTCGAGCATACAAAGCAGAATTTCATTTGAAGGTTTGGAGTTTGGCACATACAAATTTACTTGGAACGGCAGGTAAATACCGCATATAGGAAGGTATGGTGGACTCATATGGAATAACTTTGGGGTTTAGGGAGTTTGGATGCACAAGCAATATACCCGCTTAGTACAGGTGAAGGCTAGCAAAAGACTGGGAAGCGACCAACTGAGAGAGCGACAACAGTCATGAACATGCATTAAAATTAATCAACACCGAGTGCAAGCATGAGTAGGATATAATCCACCATGAACATAAATATCGTGAAGGCTATGTTGATTTTGTTTCAACTACATGTGTGAACATGTGCCAAGTCGAGTCACTCGAATTATTCAAAGGAGGATACCACCCTATCATACCACATCACAACCATTTTAATAGCATGTTGGCACGCAAGGTAAACCATTATAAGCTCCTAGCTAATTAAGCATGGCATAAGCAACTATAATCTCTAATTGTCATTGCAAACATGTTTATTCATAATAGGCTGAATCAGGAACGATGAACTAATCATATCTACAAAAACAAGAGAGGTCGAGTTCATACCAGCTTCTCTCATCTCAATCAGTCCATCATATATCGTCATTATTGCCTTTCACTTGCACGACCGAACGGTGTGGATAATAGTAATAGTGCATGTGCATTGGACTAAGCTGGAATCTGCAAGCAATCAATTCAAGGGAGAAGACAAGGTAATATGGGCTCTTGGTTAAATCAACAATCAGGCATATGAGAGCCACTAAACATTTTCATTATGGTCTTCTCCTCTCGACCCCCAAAGGAAATAAAAGAAAAACCATTTACAGGGAAAGCTCCCAACAAGCAAAAGAAGAACGAGAAATCTTTTTGGGTTTTCTTTTAATTACTACTACAAGCATGGAAATTAAACTAACTATTTTTTTTTGCTTTTTCTTAAGGTTTATCAAACACATAAGAAGAAAGCTAGAAAAAGAAATTAAACTAGCATGGATAGTACAACTAGAATGAGTGTGTGAACATGAATGTAATGTCGGTGAGAAATACGTACTCCCCCAAGCTTGGGCTTTTGGCCTAAGTTGGTCTATGGCCATGGGTAGCCTGGCTGATATGCAAAGTTATAACTCGGGTCGTACTAAGATGCATCAGCAAATGCCTCCTGGGCTGCAGCACGGCGGCGAGCCTCCTCCGTCCTCCTCTCGTACTCGGTTGCCTCCTCCCTGGTTATAACATATCTTCTTTTTTGCCTGATGATCAAAAAGGGTAGGAGCAGGGAGTGTAACATGGACAGCGCGACGTCTGTCAAAGATTAGTCGATACTAAAGGAATTGTTCATTCCTCTCAATAAAATGATGACTGACCATAGCATTATAATCTAAATAAGCGGGAGGCAACTCCCTATCATCTTCATGTATAGGTATACCAAGATAATTAGCCACACGGGTCACATAAATTCCAAACAAATCTCCAACTAAACCATTGTTATGTAACCTACGTGCAACAATTGCCCCCAAGTTGTATTGTTTATCACCTAAAACAACACTCTTGAGAACACAAAGATCAGGTACACACATGTGACATGCTTCATCTTTACCGTTAATGCATCTACCAATGAAATGAGCAAAATAATGTATAGCAGGAAAATGAATGCTCCCTATGGTATCTTGTCCTATTTCTCTAGATTCTCCCACAGTGATACTAGCAAAAGAGTCTTTATATTCAGATTTACGGGGTTCATTAACACTACCCCACTGCGGGAGTTTGCAAGCAGTAGTAAAATCATCTAGGTCCATGGTATATGATTGATCATAAATATCAAACATGACACTTTGAGAATTACGCGAAGATGTAAATTTAAACCTTCTCACAAATGAATCAGTCAAATAGTAGTACTGAGGACACTTATCTTGCATGAAGTCCTCAAGATCGGCACTACGCACATATGCATCAAATTCATCCTTGATGCCTGCATTGACCATAAACTCTTCTGACGGCCATTCACAAGGCTGCACGTCAGCTCTCCTTGGTGGTTCATCGTCCTGCTCACGCATTTCGAGCCTGGGTCCTTTCTTTGTTGAAGAACCACCTTGGTACATTTTCCTAGACATATTTCTTCCTCTGAAAAATTTCTGAAATTTTTAATAACTCAAAATAAAAGTGAATCAAAGTTAACAAAACTGATAGCAACTACTCCCACAAGTGCCTAGAGCCTATATCATGCATTAGAATTACTTGGGACCATATAAATTTTACATGCAAGCTCAAGAACAGGGTCACCTAGGCAGCAAAAGTTTGCAATGAATAAAGCACTAGAACAAAAACTAATTGGACCATTGGAGGAGTCACATACCAAAGAACAATCTCCCAAAGCAGTTTTGTGAATGGAGCTTTGAGCAAGGAGATCAAAAATCGCAGCAAAATGAGCTAGAACTCGTGCTTGAGCTGGATGATGATTTTTTTGGGGAGTAAGATGAAGTGTGTGGGTGCAGGAATAAGTGGAGGGGGTCACCATGGGCCCACGAGGCAGGGGGCACGCCCTGTAAGGGTGGGCGCGCCCTGGACCCTCGTGGCGAGGTGCCAGCTCCCACTGCCGTGTTCTCAGTGCCAAATATTCTCAGATATTCCAAAAAAATCATGCTAAATTAGCAGGGCATTTGGAGAACTTTTATTTTCGGGATATTTTTATTGCATCGATAATTCAGAAAACAGACAGAAAATACTATTTTTGCCTTATTTGTTCTAAATAACAGAAAGTAAAAGGAGGGTATAGAAGGTTGTGCCTTCTAATTTCATCCATCTCATGATCATCAAAAGGAATCCACTAATAAGGTTGATCAAGTCTTGTTAACAAACTCATTCCGAATAACATGGAACCGGAGAAATTTCGAATAACACTAGGTTACCTAAACAGGGATATGAACATCCCCAATAATAAGAATATCATATTTCTTCTTGACAGTAGGAAGAAGAAATTCAAAACCTCCAATAATAATAGTTGGACTTTTTCCAATAGAATTGATGCTATGAACTTGAGGTTGTTTCCTCAGAAAGTGTACCGTATGCTCATTACCATTAACATGAAAAGTGACATTGCCTTTGTTGCAATCAATAACAGCCCCTGCAGTATTCAAAAAGGGTCTACCAAGGATAATCGACATACTATCGTCCTCGGGAATATCAAGAATAACGAAGTCCGTTAAGATAGTGACATTTGCAACCACAATAGGCACATCCTCACAAATACTGACAGGTATAGCAGTTGATTTATCGGCCATTTGCAAAGATATTTCAGTAGGTGTCAACTTATTCAATTCAAGTCTACGATATAAAGAGAGAGGCATAACACTAACACCGGCTCGAAGATCACATAAAGCAGTTTTAACATAATTTCCTTTAATGGAGCATGGTATAGTTGGTACTCCTGGATCTCCAAGTTTCTTAGGTATTCCACCCTTAAAAGTATAATTGGCAAGCATGGTGGAAATTTCAGCTTCTGGTATCTTTCTTTTATTTGTAATGATATCCTTCATATATTTAGCATAAGGATTTACTTTAAGCATATCAGTTAAGCGCATACGTAAGAAGATAGGTCTGATCATTTTCGCAAAGCGCTCAAAATCCTCATCATCCTTTTTCTTGGATGGCTTAGGAGGAAAATGCATGGGTTTCTAAACCCATGGTTCTCTTTCTTTACAGTGCTTCCTAGCAACAAAGTCTCTCTTATCATAACGTTGATTCTTTGATTCTGGGTTATCAAGATCAACAGCAGGTTCAATCTCTACATCATTGTTATTGCTAGGTTGAGCATCAACATGAACATTATCATTAACATTATCAGTAGGTTCATGTTCATCACCAGATTGTGTTTCAGCATCAGAAATAGAAATATCATTGGGATTCTCAGGTGTGTCTACAACAGGTTCACTAGAAGCATGCAAAGTCCTATCATTTTTATTTTTCTTCTTTTTAGAAACACTAGGTGCATTTACACTATTTCTCTGAGAATCTTGCTCAATTCTCTTAGGGTGGCCTTTAGTATACAAAGGTTCGTGAGTCATTTTACCAGTTCTAGTAGCCACTCTAATAGCAAAGCCATGTTTATTATCTAATTCATCGAGCAAATCACTTTGAGCTTTAAGTACTTGTTCTGCTTCAGTGGTAACCATAGAAGCATATTTACTAATGAGTTTAAGTTCACCTTTAACTCTAGCCATATCATCACTCAAGCGTCCAATCATGTAAGCATTACTCTTTAATTCTCTACCAACATAAGCATTGAAATTTTCTTGTCTAGCCATGAAGTCATCAAATTCATCCAAACATTGGCTAGGAAACTTAGTAGATGGGATTTCAACCTTATCGTATCTATGGAGAGAATTTACCTTTACTACCTGTGTCGGGTTATCAAGACCATGTGTTTCTTTAATAGGTGGTATATTAAGACCATGTATTTCTTCAATAGGAGGTAAATTCTTAACATCTTCAACTTTAATACCTTTCTCTTTCATAGATTTCTTTGCCTCTTGCATATCTTTAGGACTGAGAAATAGAACACCTCTCTTCTTCGGAGTAGGTTTAGGAGTTGGCTCAATTGACTCAGGAATTGGCTCAGGAAGAGTCCAATTATTTTCATTAGTCAACATATTATTCAATAATAATTCAGCTTGGTCGACTGTTCTTTCCCTGAAAACACAACCAGCACAACTATCCAAGTGGTCCTTGGAAGCATTAGTTAGTCCATTCTAAAAGACATCAAGTATTTCATTTTTCTTAAGAGGATGATCAGGCAAAGCATTAAGTAATCGGAGAAGCCTCCCCAAGCTTGTGGGAGGCTCTCTTCTTCGATTTGCACAAAATTATATATTTCCCTCAAGGTAGCTTGTTTCTTATGAGCAGGGAAATACTTAGCAGAGAAGTAATAAATCATATCCTGGGGACAACACACACACAACCAGGATCAAGAGAATTAAACCAAGTTTTAGCATCACCCTTTAATGAGAACGAAAATATCTTAAGGATATAATAGTAGCGAGATTTCTCATCATTTGTGAACAGGGTGGCTATATCATTCAATTTAGTGAGATGTGCCACAACAGTTTCAGATTCATTATCATAAGAAGGATCAGATTCAACCAAAGGAATTATCTCAGGATCAATAGAGAATTCATAATCCTTATCAGTAACAAAGATAGGTGAAGTAGCAAAAGCAGGGTCATATTTCATTCTAGCATTTAGAGATTTCTGTTTAAGTTTAACTAGTAACTTCTTAAGCTCAGATCTATCATTGCAAGCAAGAATATCTATAGTAGTTTCTTCATCCATAACATAACCCTTAGCAACAACAGGCAATTCATATTTAGGGGGAGAACCTTCATCATCAATATCTTCAATAATATCAGGTTCCAGAATTTCATTCTCTCTAACCCTAGCAAGTTGTTCATCAAGAAGTTCACCTAATGGCACAGTAGTTCCAAGCACAGAAGTAGTTTCATCATAAGTATCATGCATAGCAGAAGTGGCATCATCAATAACATGTGGCATATCAGAATTAATAGCAGAAGTAGGTTTAGGTGTTGCAAGCTTACTCATAACAGAAGGAGAATCTAGTGCAGAGCTAGATGGCAGTTCCTTACCTCCCCTCGTAGTTGAGGGATAAATCTTAGTTCTTTCGTCTTTCAAGTTCCTCATAGTTACCAGCAGATATAAATCCCAAGTGACTCAAAGAATAGAGCTATGCTCCCCGGCAACGGCGCCAGAAAATAGTCTTGATAACCCACAAGTATAGGGGATCACAAAAGTTCTCGAGGGTAGAGTATTCAACCCAAGTTTATTGATTCGACACAAGGGGAGCCAAAGAATATTCTCAAGTATTAGCAGTTGAGTTGTCCATTCAACCACACCTGAATAACTTAGTATCTGCAGCAAAGTAGTATGGAAGTAACGGTAATAGTTGCAAAAGTAATAGTAGCAGTTTTGTAGTAATTGTAACAGTAGCAACGGTAAACTAAATAAGCAAAGCACAATATGTGAAAAGCTCATAGGCATTGGATCAGTGATGGATAATTATGTCAGATGTGATTCCTCAGGTAATAGTTATAACATAGGGTGACACAGAACTAGCTCCAGTTCATCAATGTAATGTAGGCATGTATTCCGAATATGGTCATACGTGCTTATGGAAAAGAACTTGCATGACATCTTTTGTCCTACCCTCCCGTGGCAGCGGGGTCCTAATGGAAACTAAGGGATATTAAGGCCTCCTTTTAATAGAGTACCGGACCAAAGCATTAACACATAGTGAATACATGAGCTCCTCAAACTACGTTCATCACCGAGAAGTATCCCGATTATTGTCACTTCAGGGTTGTCGGATCATAACACATAATAGGTGACTATAGACTTGCAAGATAGGATCAAGAACTCACATATATTCAGGAAAAGATAATAGGTTCAGATCTGAAATCATAGCACTCGGGCCCTAGTGACAAGCATTAAGCATAGCAAAGTCATAGAAACATCAATCTCAGAACATAGTGGATACTAGGGATCAAACCCTAACAAAACTAACTTGATTACATGGTAAATTTCATCCAACCAATCACCGTCCAGCAAGCCTACGATGGAATTACTCACACACGGCGATGAGCATCATGAAATTGGTGATGGAAGATGGTTGATGATGATGACGGCGACGAATCCCCCTCTCCGGAGCCCCGAACAAACTCCAGATTAGCCCTCCCGAGAGAGATTAGGGCTTGGCGGCGGCTCCATATCGTAAAACGCAATGAAACTTTCTCTCTGATTTTTTCTCCGCAAAAGCAAATATATGGAGGTTGAGTTGAGGTCGATGGACGTTCAGGGGGCCCATGAGGCAGGGGGCGCGCCCAGGGGAGGGGGCACGCCCCCCACCCTCGTGGACAGGGTGTGGGCCCCCTGACACTAATTCTTTCGCTAGTATTTTTTATTAATTCTGAAAAGTTGCTCCGTGGATTTTCAGGTCATCCCGAGAAATTTTATTTCTACACAAAAATAACACCATGGCAATTCTGCTGAAAACAACATCAGTCTGGGTTAGTTCCATTCAAATCATGCAAGTTAGAGTCCAAAACAAGAGGAAAACTGTTTGGAAAAGTAGATACGACGGAGACATATCAGGCGCCTCCGCATTCAGCACACGTTCAGCTCGATGACGTCCCTCATACTCTTGATCCAGTTGAGGACGAGGGTGAGTTCCGTCAGCACGATGGTGTGGCGACGGTGATGATGATGCTACCGTCGCAGGGCTTTGACTAAGCACTAAGATGGTATGATCGAGGTGTGTAACTGTGGAGGGGGGCACTGCACATGGTTGGGAGAGAAACTTGTTTGTTCTAGGGTGCCCCCTGCCCCCGTATATAAAGGACCAAGGGGGAGGCCGGCCGGCCCCTAGGGAGCGCCCCAAGAGGGGAGTCCTACTAGGACTACTAGTCCTAGTAGGATTCCACCAAGAGGGAGAGAGGGGGAAGGAAGGAGAGGGAGAGGGGGTAGGAAAGGGGGGCGCCGCCCCCTTCCCTAGTCCAATTCGGACCCAAGGGGGAGGGGGCGTGCAGCCTGCCCTGGCCACCCCTCTCTCTCTCCACCAAGGCCCAATGTGGCCCATTAGTTCCCCAGGGGGTTCCTGTAATGCCCCGGACACACCCGCCGGTGGTCATTACTCCTGGTGGGATCTAAACTGGCCCCACAGATCAATACTGGTCTTTACTGCACACTTTGTCCTAACTCATGCGCACCCGGGAGCAACCTCCCGGTCGGTCACCCATCCTGAAATTACTCCAAGCTGAGCACGCTTAACTTTGGAGTTCTGTCTGAATGGGTGTCGGGGGTTGGGTGCGACATATGCCAAACGATGGCTTATCATGGTGGGAGCGAGTAGAACGTCCTCGGTGCCCGGAAGCGGGATGAGGCGTAGACACGAACGCCGATGTACTTTACCCAGGTTGGGGGCTCTCCTTGGAGATAATACCCCTACTCCTCCTCTGCGGGGTCTCCGCATGATCACTATGGCACAAGTGATACAAATGTGCTCCTTGAGTTGTATGCTAGAGGGAGGAGAAGGCAAGGCTAGCTCTCCCCCGCTCTAGTGATCTGGCTAGTTTTATCAGTGTGGGAACCCTTTGCATAGGTGCCCTGGGGGGTTTATAGAGGCCTACCCCCCAGGGGTACAATGGTAATCTGGCCGGCTGTTGGGCCCGACTGCCAGCATCTCCGGCCTCCGGCTTCTCCGCCGACTACTGGGGCCCGCCGCCTGGTGGGCCCCGCCGACCGGTCTGGTACGGAGCCGACAGGCCGCTCACTGTAGTCGTGCTGCTAATGACGCGGGCTTGGTCAGCTCAGCGTGGCTACAGTCTCGCCGCCTGGTGGGGGATCACTGTCGCCACACCTGGTCTCATCAGGTTAATGGCGCACGGGCTTCGAGGGAGGGGACGGCCGCCTGCTGGAGGCCGGCCCTCTCCTGGTCCAATTGGTCCGGTGTGCACCGTCTTCTGGGATGTCACTACCCGATAGGGGCCGCAGCCTGCGGGCCGTACCGACAGGCCGTCGTGGGGAGTAGGGCTCCGCCTGCCCAGAGTGACGTCGAGGGAGAGTGGCAACAGTGCCACGCCGTGCGGGGATCTCCATTTGTACGGGGCACTGTGGCCACGCCGAACCCACGATTCGGGGGTAAGGGCTTCACTGTAGCCACGCCCAACCACGTCCTCTCAAAGAGGGCACAAACTCTAAGGGTGCGAGGTGGCCGTCTGCTTGGCGCCGCCCTCTCTAGAGGTCGGCTGGATGAAGCCGGCTGCTCGCGGTGCCGTCAGCTGGTGGTTAGCCGCCCTCCAGTGGCCGGCTGTCGAGCTAGCCGGCCCCCGGAGGGCGGAGCTTCAGCTTGGGGCCTAGCTAGGCAAAGCTGGCCCAAAGTCTTGATAAATCCAGAGACCCGGGTGAGGCTACCCATGGCCCATTACTTCGACAGTAGTCCCTGAAGCCGGTGAGGCATTGTGGTCGAGGGGCCGCGAAGTCTCAGCGGCTTCCCCTCCCTCCGAGCTCCGGAAAAAATGTCCGATCTGCTTCGTGGTCAGCCGATTGCTGGAGTCGGCTTCGTCTAGGCGGGACCTTTGGGTCGTTTTTTGAACTTCAAGGCAGGAAAACAGGTGGCGTGCTTGCTAAGCTTCCTGGGGCCGCCGCCCGCCACAGACGCGCCATGCGGCGCACGCCAGCCCTGCCAGCCTGCCACCCCACGCTCCCGATGGGAAGTGACAGCGGGCCAGGCCCGCCACTACCGCGCCTTGGCACCCGGGCAGATCCGCTGTGCCGAGGGGGGCGGTTGCGATTCCCACGACCGCTCGATGCGTGGTGAACGCGCGCGGTAAATTGGGGGTCGTGGGGTCGTGGGCGCAGTTAATCCCACGACCCATGCCCCGCCCCCTCGGCTTTGTAGCCCAAGGGCTATAAGTAGGGGGAGGGAGGGGTGCGGCAAAGCTCTTGTGCCCCCTCCCACTCCCTCTTCTTCCTCTCGCTCTCTCCTCCATCGCCGCCACGCTGCCGTGGTGCTGCCGCCGTTCGCCGCCGATGCTCTCCTCCTCCCTCACGGCCCCGCCTGGAACCATGGCGCGCGAGAAGGGCGGTGACTGCGACGGATCGACGGTGATCGAGGATCACGTCTCCTTCCTCCACGACACGCGCCGGATGCCGGACGCGGCATTCGTAAGGCGCGGGTGCCGCCGGAGGCAGAGATTTCGCCGGTGCTGAGGGGGAACGAGCGGGTCGTCTTCCGCTGGCACTTCCTCCGCGGCTTCGGCCTTCCGGTGAGCGGCTTCCTCTGCTCATTCCTCGACTTCAATCACCTCCAACCTCCTTACCTCACTCCCAACACCGTGACTTTGCTCTCCGCCTTCGTCACGGCATGTGAGGGCTACATCGGCATCCTCCCCACACACGAGCTGTGGGGAGCATTCTTCTATGGGAAGCTTGGCACCTCCGCCAAGGATACGGCGGTCGAGTGCGGCGGGTTCGTCGCCGTGCACCGGCCGGCGAAACGGAACGCCTTCCCCGTTGTCAAGCTGCCATAGCCTGTAAAGATGTGGCAGAAATCTTACTTTTACGTCGAGAACGTCGACCCGGCCGTCGACTTCATCAACCTGCCGGCCTACGAAGCCGGTCCTCCCACTGGGCTCCGGCCCAACTGGGGCTACAAGCCGAAGTCGGTGTCGCCGGATGTCGTGGCCGCCATCGCCCGACTCCGGGTGCTCCAGGAGTCGGAGGGGCTCGTGGGCGCCAACCTCCTTATCGCCTTGGTGGAGCGCCGAGTCCTCCCGCTCCAGGGTCGCCCTCATCCGATCTTGCGGATGAGCGGGCACCGCGACCCCAGCCGGCTGTGCACGAAGGAAATGCCGACTGCCGAGGTCACGCGGATGGTGAACGAGATTTCCGACCTCAAGCTGTCAGAGGGCAACTGGCGGTATGGGAAGCGGCCGTACTCCCGCGACGAGCCGCCGCCTGACGTAAGTTATTTCATTTTTCCTTTAGCTCTGTTTCTCAGTCTTGCTCTTGTCATGCTACGACTCCACTCCGGAGTGCAGATTTATATGTCCGAGGCGACGGCCGCCATCGTGGGGCCGGGTGGCGACTACCTGACGGACAGGGCGGTGAGCGACGTGGACGACCTCGACATGGGGGCGGCCGCCCTGGCGGACGACGCAACAGGCGGCGGCGGCGGTGAAGCAAGCGGCTCCGAGGAGGGCGGCGGCGTGGAGACTTGGCCCGATGATGACGATGATGAAGATGACCCACGCCCCGCCCAGAGCACTACCAACACCGCCGCCGGCCCCTCTTCTGGGCCGCCCGCCCGTGGCGGCAAGCGCAAGCGGAGGCAAGGCGCTGCCCTGTTTGGCAGGGCGCCAAAGAAGCCCAAGAACCCGGTCGCGGCGACCAGGCGGAAGGAAGCCGCGGCCAAGGTGGCCAAATACCAGAGGCAACCGAAGGTGCCGGTTATCGTGTCAGTGTAAGAGTTCTTCCCATGCTTTCTGCTTCTTTGCCGATTCGGCCTGAAAAAGTTTTCTGACTTGTCTTCTTATCCCAGGGCCCCGCTAACTCCCGAGAGGTCGGGAGCCGCCTCGGTCATTAGGCCGACAGCGAACTCCTCCACCAGCCGGCGAATTGATCTGGCCGCCGACCTCTGGGAGGCGATGGAACGGAACATGCGGGAGGCGTGTGAGGAAGAGGCTGACCACCTAGCGAAGGCGGAGGCAGACAAGGCTGCAGCGTCCGCGCAAAGAAGTTAGCGCAGGCGAAGGCCGAAGCCGCGGAGAGGGAGAGGCTCGCGGAGGCTGCACGCCGTCAGGAGCCGCTGCTCATGACGCCTTTGAACACCGCACAACCTCCACCGGAGTTTGAGGCGATGACCGGAAGAGTCGACGACGAGCAGCCGGTCATGGAGGGGGAGGGCGGCGACGTGGCTATGCCTGACGTCATCGTGCCGCCGCCGCTGCCGACAAGCGAGACGCTGGCCGAGCAGCCGGCCGGGCCACCAGTGCCACCAGCCGAAGACGTGGTGGTGACGGACCTGATTCCTGAGGTCCGCACACCCGCGCGCCACCGCCTTGAGAAGGCGGCCTCAGCACCGCGGCCGCAGGAGGTTGGTGCCACAAGCTCGTCGGTCCCTGACACCGAGGCAACTAGCGCCGCGCTGGCCAGCTGGATACGCGGGGGCGGGACAGGCGCCCTGAACCAGGCGTCCCTCGACGTCCAGGCCAAACTCCAGGCCAAAGCCAAAGCCCTCAAGCGCTACAACGAGGCCTTCCTGGACTCGCGAGCCGCCATCCGCGTAAGTTATATTCGGCTTTCTTCATTGGTTGATCTTCTTGCTTCCCTCGTGGGGGGCGCAAGCGCACCCACTGAGTGTAGTTCCCGAGTTCCGGGCCGGCTGCTGAGCAGGCGGCCTGGAACTTTTATCTTGCAAGTGCCAAATGCTAACTTCATCTGGTATCCCCTCTGCAGGACTACCACAATCTTCGCGCGGTCGCCTACAACTCTAGGGTTCGGGAGCTGGAGACGCAGACCTTCCATCTATCCGAGAGCCGGAGTAAGCTTCGACTTTCTTCTTTTCTCGCGGAGGCGCGCTGGCGCACTGCGGGCTATAGTCCCCGAGGTTCAGGCCGACTGCTGAGCAGTCGGGCCGAATCTCCTCAGTTGCTCTACCTTTGTTGACTACTTCTTCTCTGTGGGGGCGCGATGGCGCACCCGCGGGCTGTAGTCCCCAAGATTCGGGCTGACTGCTGAGAAGTCAGGCCGGATCTCCCGGCAACTGCGTCCCTCTTCATCTTTTTGACTAATGTTCTTTCTTCTTTTCCATTTTCAGAGGCCAACACCGCCTTGCAGCAGCAGCTGGGCGAAGCCAACACCGCTCTGTGCGGCAAGGAGGCCGAGTACAACAAGCTGACCGAGGAGCGAGACCGACTGGTCGCTCAGCTCGCCGAGCAGACGGAGGCCCTCAAGACGGCCCAGCAGGAAGCAAAGGTGAAGGAGACCAATCTCCCCGCCGAGTTTGAAACCAAGCGCGCTGCCTGGGCCAACAAGGAGGCACAAACGTTGGCCTGCTTCAGCAGCATCCAGGATTTGGTCGATGGTAAGCTTTTATTCTTCTTATCTCTTCTCTTGGGCCGCCGGCCTTTGACTAAGTCGGCTGCTTGTTTTTGACTTTGCTCTTCTTGCCTTCTGCCCGAGCAGATTTCTTCCTGGGTCACTCCGTCACCACGAATCAAATCATCGAGGCCCAGTGCACGGGGCGGAGGGCAGAAGGCGTGCAGATTGCCGCTGACGCCCCCCGGACCCTCAACAAGCAGATCCTCAGCATCCAGGCCCGTCTTCGGCCTGCCCATCAAGTGTTGCACCGTCTTCAGTGCGTCGGGGCCCAAGCGGTTTCCGCCCTTTGGCCAGGATTGCCGTTCCACGCACCCCAAGTCGGACCGCCGACTAGCTGGAGGTGGCGGCCGACCGCCTGGCGGCCTGGAAAGGCTCTGCAGCCCGGGCAGGAGCACGCCGAGCCCTTGAGTTCGTCAAGGCGTGGTATCCTAAGCTGGATCTAACCCAGTTAGCCATGTTCCGGCTGGAGGCGCAAGAGGAGCTGGTGCCGGTGGAAGCCGAGCTTATCAATAGGGCGGCGGCAATCGCCGACTTCACCGACACCAGCATCTTCGTTCTGGAGGTGGTCGAGGAAGGTGCTGAGGTGCCACAGGAGTGGCTCGGGCTGAACCCGGAGGACAGCGAGGACTCGGCCGAGGTCATCGACTCCAGTGACAAAGGGGAGAAGGAGGAGGAGGAGGAGGAGGAGGAGGAGAGTGATGACGACATGCCGAAAGCCGGGGCGGATGGTCAGCCCCCACCTGACCGGGCCTCAAGCAACGATCCACGCTCCAAAGCACCGCCTACTACCGGAGGCGACCAGGCGGGGATCGACCAGCCGCCCGCGCCTCCGACGGGCGCCACAGACTCCATCATCCAGCCCTCCATCATTCCGGCCGGTGCCGCGGACTCTAGTGCCCAGCCGGAGCCGCCTGCTGCGTCAGCTGGCGCGGCTGACTCCGTCATCCAGCTGGAGCCGCCTGCAGCACCAACCGGCACCGCCGACCCCAACGTCCAGCCAGAGCCGTCCACGGAGCTGATAGTCACTGCGGACCCCAGCACCCACCCGATCGCCACGGCCGAACCCAGCGGCCAGTCGGAATCTTCCGCTGCTCCTTAGGATGTTTATCTTTTCCCTTTCCTGCTTGCTAGTCTGGACATTTTGATTAAATTCGCACAATTCCACCCGCGGGGTGTATATCAAACTTGTTGAATGCCGGCCGATGGGCCTTTATCCATGTACATATCTTTTCGCAATTTTGTTTTGCCGACTTCTGTCTTTCTGTACTTTATACTCCTTGCTTTTTCCCTTTGCCGCCCTCCCTGAGCTTTCCTCTTGCCAGCCAAGCAGCCGCTCTGCGGACTGCGGCTGGTTTGAGTACTTAGCTTTTTGCGGGAGGGCAAGTACTTAGCCGTTTGGAGCTTTCGGTAAGTAAAACAGAAGCCGGTTGGCCATCTGCTTGGCAGCCGGCCGAACAGGTATGGTGCCGACCTCGACTATATGCGTTTTTTCCTTAGCCATTTTTCATGTGGGCATTGTGTTACGACCCCTGCCCGCCATTCAGCCGCTCTGCGAGCTGCGACTTCTAATAGAGGAAGCTTTAGGTGCCAACACATTACTTGTCCGGCTGTAGGAGGCAGCATATAGTAGAAGGCATCAAACCTCCAGGCCGACTGGTCGGACCCGGTGCCAGGCGGAAATGATAAAAGAATGAATACTCATAGGCGTAACACTTATCATATAGATAAAGGGAGGGTAGTCCCAGAGTTCTTCTCGGGGGACCCGAAGCCTTTGTACATAATACAAAAGGTAGCGTGATACATACTGCTTTCAACTGTAAAATCTTCGGAGGAGGTTTGCGTTCCATGATCTCTCCGTCTCTTTGCCTGAATCATCTCTTTTGCGTGCTCTCGGCTTCTGAGCATCAATCAGATAGCAGGAGTCGTTGCCCAACACCTTGCTGATGATGAAAGGGCCTTCCCAAGGCGCCGAGAGCTTGTGCTGGCCGGCTGTTCACTAGATCAGTCGGAGCACAAGATCTCCCTCTTGGAAAGATCTTAGCTTCACCTTGCAGTTGTAGTATCGGCGCAGACTCTGCTGGTAGATGGCGGACCGGCTGAGTGCCAACAGCCGGCCCTCCTCCAGCAGGTCAACGCCGTCTTCTCGCGCCTCCTTGGCGTCCGCCTCGGTATACATGGTGACTCACGGGGAGTCGAACTCTATGTCCGTCGGGATGACGGCTTCAGCACCATAGATGAGGAAGAAGGGCGTGAAGCTGGTTGATTTGTTCGGAGTTGTGCGCAGGCTCCAGAGGATGGCCAGCAGCTCATCAAGCCAGCAGCCAACCGAACGCTCTAGGGGCTCGACCAGTCGGGGCTTGATGCCGGACAATATGAGGCCATTTGCTCGCTCAACCTGGCCGTTTGACTGCGGATGGGCAACAGACGCTAGGTCCAGTCGGATGCCTTAAGTCACGCAGAAACGAGCCAATGCTCGTTTGGCAAAGTTTGTGCCGTTGTCGGTGATGATGCTATGTGGTATGCCATACTGAGTGGTGATGTCGGCAATGAAAGTCACGGCAGTCGGCCCATTCAGTTTCTTGATTGGCTTTGCCTCTATCCAGTTGGTGAACTTGTCCACAGCGACAAGAAGATGAGTCATGCCGCCACGGGCTGTCTTGAATGGCCCCACCATATCTAAACCCCAAACAGCAAAGGGCCAAGCAATGGGAATAGTCTTGAGTGCAGAAGCTGGCAAATGAGGCTTGGAGTGGAATCTTTGGCACCCTTGGCACTTCTGAACCAACTCTTTGGCCTCTTCAAGAGTAGTCAGCCAGAAGAAACCATGGCGAAATGCTTTGGCAACAAGTGCTCTTGAGGCCGCGTGGTGGCCACATTCACCCTGGTGAATATCTCTAAGGATTGCTTGGCCTTTCTCCGGCTCTATACAGCATTGGTACACGCTTGTGACACTGCGCCACACCAGCTCTCTATTGACGATGGTGTATGCTGCTGCTCGCCGTTGCACCTGTCTCGTTGAGATCTCATCAGTCGGTAGTTCTTTGTTCACAAGAAACTTGAGGATTGGCTGAGCCCATGATGGTGCTGCTATTTCTTCGACTGCCACAACTGCAACCTGTATGAGGGCGGTTGGGCCGGGAGGTGGCGGGTTGGCAACTACTTCCGCCTGCTGAGTTGAAGAAGTCCCCGGGACGACTGCCGAAGTCCCCGAGCCATGTTCTGGAGTCCCCGAGCCAGGTGCAACTGCAGCAGTCCCCGGGTCGGCTGTCGAAGTCCCCGTGCAGGCTTCTGGGACCCTCAAGTCAGATCCGACTGCTTCGGGAGGGGCCGGCATGAAGATGGAATCTGATTCTGGGGACGGCTTGACGGACGGCTTGAGAAGGCGGCGTAGGGCGACGCCGGTTGGTATTGCTTGTCGGGTGGAGCCAATCCATGCCAAGGCATCTGCTTGCTCATTGTCATTTCTTGGCACATGGAGAAACTTGCACCCATCAAAGTATCCACTGAGTTGCTGCACGAGGAAGCGGTAGCTTGCCATATTTGCATCCTTGGCGTCCCAGACGCCTGACGACTGCTGGGCCACAAAGTCGGAGTCACCATAGCACAAGATCTGGCGAATGCCGAGTTCCTTGGCAAGCCGGAGTCCGTGTATGAGGGCCTCATATTCTGCTACGTTGTTGGAGGCGGCAAAATGGACTTGCAACACATATTTGAGCTTGTCGCCCTTGGGAGAGGTGAGGATGACGTTGGCTCCCAAACTGGTGCACATTTTTGAACCATCAAAGTGCATCCGCCAATGGGTGGAGTCTGGTGCTGGCGGCAAGTACTGGGTCTCGGCCCAGTTGACGAGGAAGTCGGCCAACACTTGTGACTTGATGTCAGTGCGAGGCTGGTAGTAGATGGTGTAGGGGGCCAGATCAATGGCCCACTTGGCCACTCGGCCAGAAGCATCCCGGCTTCCAATGATCTCAGCAAGCAGAGCCGTGCAGACGACGGTTATTGGGTGCTCTTGAAAGTAAGGCTTCAACTTCTTGGCGGCAAAGTGCACGCCATAGCATATCTTCTGATAATGTGGGTAGTTTTGCTTGGAGGCGGACAGTACTTCGCTCAAGTTATACACCGGTCTCTGGACCGACAATGCTATGTCCTCCTCCTTACGTTCTACCACAATGACTATGCTGACAACTCGGCTGGTGGCTGTGATGTAGAGGAGCATGGGCTCCTTCTCAGTCGGAGCCGCTAGGATAGGCGGGGTTGCCAGCATATTCTTGAGTTGGAGAAAAGCCTCGTCCGCCTTGTCGTTCCACTCGAAAAAAGTGGTCTTCTTCATGAGCTGGTACAGGGGAAGAGCCTTCTCGCCCGGCCGACTGATGAAACGGCTAATTGATGCCAAGAAGTCGGTAAATTTCTGCACGTCCAGCAGTCGGGTGGGCACCTTCATCTTCTCAATGGCCTTGATCTTCACCGGGTTGCACTCTATGCCGCGCTCTGAGACCAGAAAATCGAGAAGCTGGCCGGCTGGTACTCCAAAGAAAAATTTCTCCAGGTTGAGCTTGATCTGGAATCAGCGCAGGTTCTCGAAAGTTTCCTTGAGGTCTTCTAGCAGCGTGCCATGCTTTTCCGTCTTCACCACCACATCATCCACATAGACATGGGCATTTCTGCCAAGTTTCTTGAGGAGACACTTCTACATGCAACACTGAAACGTGGCGCCGGCGTTTCGCAAGCCAAACGTCATGGTCAGGTAGCAGAAGGCTCCAAATGGCGTGATGAAGGCGGTCTTCAGCCTGTCGGCCGGGTTCAGCTTTATCTGATGGTACCCTGAGTATGCGTCCAAAAAACTCAACAGCTCGCATTCGGTTGTGGAGTCTATCACTTGGTTAATTCTTGTTCGAGCAAAGGGATCTTTGGGGCAAGCTTTGTTGAGACTGGTATAGTCAATGCACATGCGTCACTGCTTATTCTTCTTCAATACTAGGACTGGGTTGGCCAGCCACTCTGGGAAGAACACTTCCATGATGAATCTGGCTGCTAGAAGCCAGGCTATCTCTTCTGTGACAACTCTTCTCTTCTCTTCCAACAGGCGGCGCAAGGGCTGCCTACCGGCTTGGCGTCAGATCGGACATGTAGTTTGTGCTCGGCGAAATCCGTCGGAACACCCGGCATGTCTTTGGGAGACCATGTGAAGATGTCCCGATTCTCATGGAGGAAATCGACGAGCTCGCTTTCCTATTTGCTATCAAGGTTCATACCTACGACAGCATGCCTCTCCGGGTGCTCCGGGTCCAAGGGTATCTTCTTCGTTTCCTTGGCCGGCTTGAACGAGCCCTCAACCTCTGACTCCTTGGGGATGGGTGACATTTCTGGCTTCTTGCCTGCCAACGCCACCACCCGGTCAAGGAGCTGCTTCTCAGCTGCAATCACGAGGGACTCGGCAAGCTGGCTGCTATCCGCGGTGCAAGCGACCAACTTCTTGTAGTCCCCGACTATGGTCAGGATCCCATTGGTACTCGGCATCTTCATCTTGAGGAAAGCATAGTGGGGGACCGCCATGAACTTGGCCAGAGCTGGTCGGCCAAGTAATGCATGGTAGGGGCTTTCAAGGTCCACCACTTCAAACCACACTGGCTCACGGCGAAAATGACTCTTGTCTCTGAAGAGAACATCAATTGGATTTTGCCGATTGGTGAGCAGGAAAGGCCAGGGACTATGCCATGGAATACAGTCTGACTGGGGATGAGCTGCTTCTGCTTGATTCCCAACTTCTCCATTGTGTCATGGTATATGATATTGATGTTGCTGCCGCCATCTATCAGAACTCTGGAGAAGCGTGCTGCCCGCCTCTCCATTGAAAAGGTAGCATCTAGGACCGAGGCATATGAACCTGGGGAAGGCATCACCTCCGGGTGGTCGGCCCTGCTCCAACTGATAGGCCTTTCGGACCAATGCATGAATTCTGGAGCACTTGAGGCCACTGCTTGCACTTCTTGCTGTTGCTGCCGTCTACTGCGTCTGTCATCGGCCACACTAGTGAATTCAACATAAGCTCCATGCTCTTCTGGATACTCGTCTTGTATGGCACCGACTGGCCGGCAGGCGGAGGAGGTAGAGGCCATCTCCCTTAGCAATCTTGGTGAGCCAATGACACTTCCAAGTGGTGTGGTTGGACGGCTTCGCGCTGCTATGGAACTTGCATGGCGCATCTAAGGTCTGCTCATAAGAAACGGCGGGCAACCAATTGGACTTGCCGCCCTTCTGTCGCTTGGGTGCCGGCTGCCCTTCTGGGTGCTGATCCTCGATTGTCGCCACTTGTCGGCTGGTGGAAGCCGGCTGAGTGGCCTTCCGCTTGTTGTCACTTGATTTCTGTCGCCGACTGGTCTCACCAGCCGGAAGCCGAGGGGCCTAATGTGCCACCTTGCCGGACGCATCCACCAGGATTTCTGCCTTCATGGAGGAGTCGGCCGTGGCGTGCTTGTCGGCGATGATCAGCAGCTCGTCAAGCATGGCAGGCTCGTCGCAGAGGAGTCGATGCTTGAGGAGAGTGCCCTCTCGGCACCCAATGGTAAAGTACTCGATCGCCTGCACCTCGTGCATGCCTTCGTAGGAGTTGCGCAGCTCGGCCCAGCGAGTGATATAGTCGCGAGTCGATTCGTTGGGTCCTTGCACGCACAAGGAGAGCTATCGGGGCTTGGGAGGCCGCTTGTAAGTGCTGGTGAAGTTGCGGATGAAGGCATCGGTGAAATCAACCCAACTGTTGATGCTGCGGGGCTTCAGGCTGTTGAGCCATGTTCGGGCTGTGCCCTGAAGCATGAGTGGGACGTACTTCATGGCGACACGCTTGTTGCCGTTTGCTATGCTTACGGCTGTCGAGTAGTCGACCAGCCAGTCCTCCGGCTTCACAGAGCCGGTGTATTTGGGCGTATCTCATGGGAGGGTGAACCCTTTGGGGAAGCTTGGATTCGCGGGCCGAAATAGGGCGGGCCCAGTGCGTCTTCTTCTTCTATCGCCAGGGATCGGTTGAGATGATTGATCCGATGGCGGGCGTCGTTCTCTCCGACTCCCTCTCGGCGGCCAAGGCGGTCGCCGAGTGTCGGGTGCATGATAGGCCGCGGAGTGGGGTGCCTCACTCTACGAGGTGGAGGAGGAGGCGGATCGCCTCGCCGCTCCACCGCTCGAGGGCGGCCGTCTTCGTCTCGCTCAATGGAAAGGCATGTCCGGCTATGGCTGGCAACCGGCTCGTTGCCTCTTCTTCCGCTGGCGCCACCAGTCGGCGTCCGGGACGTTGCGTCGTGATCTTGGTGAAGGGGCGGCTCTTCGTTCCGCTGGGCGGGCATTTCAGCACGGCAGCCGGCTTCAAGCTGCGCGACGGCCGCGTCTAGGAGCTGCTGGACTCGCTCCGTCATGTGGCAGCGCTCGTCACCGTTGTATTTGTCCAGCTCATCCATCACCACCTGGGCGGCCCGGATGTTCTCAGCGGGCATGGCGTAGACGGGGCACTCTGCCCCGAACATGCTGGCGATGGTCGCGCCATGCTGCCGGACCGTGCCGAGGTGGCTAGGCCCCTCACGAGCCGGCGTGCCGTCAACGGCCCGATCCATCTCGCGTCGGTAGGCATCCGAGAGGCATCGCACGCTGGCTAGTCGGCCAGCGCTCTTGAGAAGCTAGACGCGCCGTGCCTCCAACATCTCAGCATCTGCGCCCTCTGGGATAGGCGCCGACAGGTCTCGCAGAGCCGCGTCGAGTGGGTCTCGTCCGCGTACGTCCGAGTTCTCGCCGCTGTGAATGACGAGCACTTCCATGATGGTACTCCCACTGCTGTGCTCGCGAGGAGGCGGCTCGTCGTAGACCACCACATTGGTGGGGAACGCGTCAAACGATGCCGTGTCAGAGTCGGCGATCATCGGATCGGTGGAGCCAACAGACTCCAAGTCCACAGCAGGCTCGCTAGTGACGTGGAGCTGGTCGAGGAGGCTGATGAGGCGGCTCTCGGGGCAGCCGGTGCCCGCGTCGGAGGCCGGCTCTTCGGAGAGGTGGATCTCGCCGACATGGTCAGCGAGGCAGCTCGCCGCACAGCCGATCTCCGCGCTGTTCAGTGCGCCGAGGCTGACGCTGTCGGGCGTGTTGGGCTGGCTTCGCTCGCCAGGAAGGAACAAGGTTCCCGTCCAGAGCAGATCTCCAAGAGATGGTGCACCTCGCCCCATGGTGGGCGCCAAATGTCGGGGGTTGGGTGCGACATATGCCAAAGGATGGCTTATCATGGTGGGAGCGAGTAGAACGTCCCCGGTGCCCGGAAGCGGGGTGAGGCGTAGACAAGAATGCCGGCGTACTTTACGCAGGTTGGGGGCTCTCCTTGGAGATAATACCCCTACTCCTGCTCTGCAGGGTCTCTGCATGATCACTATGGCACAAGTGATACAAATGTGCTCCTTGAGCTGTATGCTAGAGGTAGGAGAAGGCAAGGCTAGCTCTCCCCCGCTCTTGTGATCCGGCTAGTTCTATCAGTGTGGGAACCCTTTGCATGGGTGCCCTGGGGGGTTTATATAGGCCTACCCCCCAGGGGTACAATGGCAATCTGGCCGGCTGTTGGGACCGGCTGCCAGCGTCTACGGCCTCCGGCTTTTCCGCCGACTACTGGGGCCCGCCACCTGGTGGGCCCCACTGACCAGTCTGGTACGGAGCCGACATGCCGCTCACTGTAGCCATGCTGCTAAAGACGCGGGCTTGGTCAGCTCAGCGTGGCTACAGTCCCGCCGTCTGGTGGGGGATCACTGTCGCCACACCTGGTCTCATCAGGTTAATGGCGCACGGGCTTCGAGGGAGGGGATGGCCGCTTGCTGGAGGCCGGCCCTCTCCTGATCCGATTGGTCCGGCGTGCGCCGTCTTCTGGGATGTCACTGCGGGCCGTACGGACACGCCGTCGTGGGGAGAAGGGCTCCGCCTTCCCAGAGTGACGTCGAGGGAGAGTGGCAACAGTGCCACGCCGTGCGGGGATCTCCGCTCGTACGGGGCACTATGGCCATGCCGAACCCATGATTCGGGGGTAAGGGCTTCACTGTAGCCACGCCCCACCACGTCCTCTTGAAGAAGGCACAAACTTTGAGGGTGCGAGGTGGCCGTCTGCTTGGCGCCGCCCTCTCTAGAGGTCGGCTGGATGAAGCCGGTTGCTCGCGGTGCCGTCGGCTGGTGGTTAGCCGCCCTCTAGTGGCCGGTTGTCGAGTTAGCCGGCCCCCGGAGGGCGGAGCTTCAGCTTGGGGCCCAGCTAGGCGGAGCTAGCCCAAAGTCTTGATAAATCCAGGGACCCGGGTGAGGCTACACATGGCCCATTACTCCGACAATGGGCTTCCATAAAAGAAGAAATTCCTTATTGATATGAGTAGTCTATCATCCCTGATAAGCCAGGCTATCACATACACCCCCACTCAGAGGAACCGACGTCCTCGTCGGGCCACAGGAACGTTCCCTCTTGGCACATACGTCTGTGCATCTAGTCTGGTACATGTGCCATGTTGTGTGCCACGACGGGTCATAAACGTCATGAACAACATGACCGCGCACCTGTCCGCAACCATCCGTGTAACCGCGAGGGTCGGCTCTGATACCAACTTGTAACACCCCGGACACACCCGCCGGTGGTCGTTACTCCTGGCGGGATCTAGACTGGCCCCACAGATCAATACTAGTCTTTTCTGCGCACTTTGTTCTCACTCATGCGCACCCGGGAGCAACTTCCTGGTCGGTCACCCATCCTGAAATTACTCCAAGCTGAGCATGCTTAACTTTGGAGTTCTATCTGAATGGGCTTCCGGAAAAGAAGGAATTCCTTATTGATATGAGTAGTCTATCATCCCTGATAAGCCAGGCTATCACAGTTCCGGTAACCCCTCTAGCATTCCGGTTTTACCCGAAACTTTTCGGAACACTTCCGTTGACCGAATATAACCGTCCAATATATCAATCTTTATGTCTCAACCATTTTGAGACTCCTCGTCACGTCCGTGATCTCATCCAGGACTCCGAACAAACTTCGGTCATCAAAAACACATAACTCATAATACATATCATCATCGAACGTTAAGCGTGCGGACCCTATGGGTTTGAGAACTATGTAGACATGACCAAGACACATCTCCGGTCAATAACCAATAGCGGAACCTGGATGCTCATATTGGCTCTAACATATTCTACAAAGATCTTTATCGATCAAACCGCATAACAACATACGTTGTTCCCTTTGTCATCGGTATGTTACTTGCCCGAGATTCGATTGTCGGTATCATCATACCTAGTTCAATATCGTTACTGGCAAGTCTCTTTACTCGTTCCATAATACTTCATCCCACAACTAACTCATTAGTCACATTGCTTGCAAGGCTTATAGTGATGAGTATTACCGAGAGGGCCCAGAGATTCCTCTCCGAAACACGGAGTGACAAATCCTAATCTCGATCTATGCCAACCCAACAAACACCTTCGGAGACACCTGTAGAGCATCTTTATAATCACCCATTTACGTTGTGATGTTTGATAGCACACACAGTGTTCCTTCGGTATTCGGGAGTTGCATAATCTCATAGTCTGAGGAACGTGTATAAGTTATGAAGAAAGCAGTAGCAACGAAACCGTAACGATCATAATGCTAAGCTAACGGATGGGTCATGTCCATCACATCATTCTCCTAATGATGTGATCCCGTTCATAAAATGACAACACATGTCTATGGTTAGGAAACATAACCATCTTTGATTAACGAGCTAATCAAGTAGATGCATACTAGGGACACTATGTTTTGTCTATGTATTCACACATGTACTAAGTTTCTGGTTAATACAATTCTAGCATGAATAATAAACATTTATCATGAAATAAGGAAATAAATAATAACTTTATTATTGCCTCTAGGGCATATTTGCTTTAGTTATTTGGTTGCAGGGTTGTTTGAGAGAGACCATCTTCATCCTACGCCTCCCACGAATTGATAAACCTTAGGTCATCCACCTGAGGGAAATTTGCTACTGCCCTACAAAACGCTGCGCTTGGAGGCCCACATGAGTCTACAAGAAGAAGGATGTGTAGTAGACATCAGAGGAGCATGACCTTCAACAACCTTGGCAAAGACATTCGAGCACCGCAGTATGTTGATGTCATTGTGAGTTCCTGGCATACCAAAGAAGAAGTGCCAAATCCAGAGGTCCTTTGTGGACACCGCCTAAAGTACCACACTGCAGGCTCCATTGGCGCCTTTGTACATCCCTTCCTAAGCAAATAGATAGTTTTTCCATGCCCAATGCATGTAGTCAAAGCTTCCAAGCATCCGGGGAATCCTCTTGCTGCATTCTGTGCTAGGATCTGTGCAGTGTCTTCAGCATTGGGTGATCGCAAGTATTATGGTCCAAACACTGCCACCATTGCCTTGAAGAACTTATACAAACACTCAATGGTGGTGGACTCAGCCATGCATCCATAGTCTTCTAGTATATCACCAGGAGCTCCGTATGCAAGCATCCTCATAGCTGCCATGCACTTCTAGAGTGAGGTGAATCTGAGTGTGCCGGTGCAATCCTTCTTGCAAATAAAGTAGTTGTCAAACTCCCAAATGGAATTCACAATCCTAAGGAAGAGCTTTCGACTCATTCGATAACGGCGCCGAAATATTTTCTCATTGTGCAGTGGAGCATCGGCGAAGTAGTTGGCATAGAGCAAGCAGTAGCCCTCCAGCTGATGCCTCTGCTTGCTCTTACGGAGGCCCGGCACCAAGCCACCTCGTCGCGGCTTTGCATTGCTCGCAAACAGGCCAACCAGAGCGGCGAGGACCATGAGGTGCTCTTAATCTTGGGTGTTGGCCTTGGCTTCCTCCTCCAGCAGCACCGCGAATGCCCCCTCATCGTCGGAGTCCATCACCGAACAGGCAAATCACCGAACACCTGGCGGGCGTGGGAGGTGCGCAGCCGCCGATATCCCCCGCCTGCGTGGCCGGAGCACTAGAAAGCTCGCCCAAGAGCGGGATGGGGGCAGTGGTGGCGAAACCCTCTGTTTCCGGTGGGGAAATGGCCTTTCTAGCGGAGGACTAGCGACCGTGGAAGGTAGGCGGCGCTGGGGTCGGCACAGTGGCAAAAGGGCAGGTGCCATCCTACAGCGCACGAGGGGCGAATCTGGGCAGGGAAAAGTCTTTTTTCGCCTGACAGTGGTGGCCCACGCGACTCTTTTTCTTCTGCCGGAGCCCCCAAGCGCCTCAGTGCGCTGGGTTCGGCCTGGGATCACCGGACCAAAAAATGTGCCGAACTGGTGCAATTCGGCGCCCTCGGGGCGCGACTGGGGTTTTTATTCGGTGCCACCAGGAAAAATCGCGTCCCGGGGGCCTATTGGTGGCGCAAGTGGAGATGCTCTTAGAGTCTAATGATTGGTGCAAATACAACCATCGACGGTTGTCAGCAGATTGAGCAATCTTATAGTATACTAGTCTAATCATGTTTCTAAATTAATCAAACATCAATATTAATAGTAATTCTCAGAAAGGAAAAAGAAAAAATACAGTTCAATCCTTGAAGAATCTATCATTCTCTTCATCCTGCGCATGTTAATGCTTTGCCGAAGTTGCTGATGATGGAGTTCCATGTTGTCACCACAACAATAGAGTAGTGTCCACACGGGCAACCAGAAGTCATCGATCTCTTTTATAAAGTGTTAGTTAAGTTAATTCCCAAGGATCGACCAATCGGACAAGAAGAGGGTGACATTGAGTTGATCACACCTGGATGTCTTCTCGAGTCAACAGAATAATGAAATCGGCAGTGATGATGGAGAAGCATCACTGGGCCGATGAAGACACAACCAACTCTTGTTGCGTCAACCATCGACGGGAAGGAAACTATGTCCACTCATTATCATCGCTAGATCCAACGGTGCAAGCGTCGCCTAAGCCGGAGAAGAAGTTGGAGGAGACATTATCGTGCATCGCCGCCACCATTTCTCGAAAGGCCAAAGCGACGACAATTAAGACCTTCCTGTCTTTAGCTTATCTCGCCACAAGATCCAATGTCTCAGCCTGATGGATCCGTAGAAGAAGTTGGAGGGTCCATCATTAATCCCCATCGGCTGATACGTCTCCAACGTATCTATAATTTTTGATTGCTCCATGCTACTTTATCTACTGTTTTGGACTATATTGGGCTTTATTTTCCACTTTCATATTATTTTTGGGACTAACCTATTAACCGGAGGCCCATCCGAGAATTGCTGTTTTTTGCCTATTTCAGTGTTTCAAAGAAACGGAATATCAAACGGAGTCCAAACGGAATGAAACCTTCGGGAACGTGATTTTCTCACCGAACGTGATCCAGGAGACTTGGACCCTGCTCCAAGGAACAAAAGAGGCAGTCACGAGGGTGGAGGGCCCCCCCTAGGCACGCCCCCCTACCTCGTGGGCCCCCTGTTGCTCCACCGACGTACCCCTTCCTCCTATATATGCCTACGTACCCCCGACAGATCAGAGACGGAGCAAAAAACCTAATTCCACCGCTGCAACTTTCTGTATCCACGAGATCCCATCTTGGGGCCTGTTCTGGAGCTCCGTCGGAGGGGGCATCTACCACGGAGGGCTTCTACATCAACACCATAGCCTCTCCGATGAAGTGTGAGTAGTTTACTTTAGACCTTCGGGTCCATAGCTAGTAGCTAGATGGCTTCTTCTCTCTTTTTGGATCTCAATACAATGTTCTCCCCCTCTCTTGTGGAGAACTATTCGATGTAATCTTCTTTTTGCGGTGTGTTTGTTGAGACCAATGAGTTGTGGGTTTATGATCCAGTATTATCTATGGAAAATATTTGAATCTTCTCTGAATTCTTTTATGTATGATTGAGTTATCTTTGCAAGTCTCTTCGAATTATCCGTTTGGTTTGGCCAACTAGATTGGTAGTTCTTGCAATGGGAGAAGTGCTTAGCTTTGGGTTCAATCTTGCGGTGTCCTTACCTAGTGACAGAAAGGGTTGCAAGGCACGTATTGTATTGTTCCCATCGAGGATAACAAGATGGGGTTTTTATCATATTGCATGAATTTATCCCTCTAGATCATGTCATCTTGCTTAAGGCGTTACTCTATTTTTAACTTAATACTCTAGATGCATGCTGGATAGCGTTCGATGAGTGGAGTAATAGTAGTAGATGCAGAATCGTTTCGATCTACTTTTGTCGGACGTGATGCCTATATACATGATCATTGCCTAGATATACTCATAACTATGCTCAACTCTGTCAATTGCTCCCACCGTAGAATATTTATGCTCTTGAGAGAAGCCACTAGTGAAACCTATGGCCCCCGGGTCTATTCTCATCATATCAATCTCTACCGCTTTATTTACTTGCTTTGTTTTTACTTTGCCTTTACTTTTCACTTTGCATCTATCTATCAAAAATACCAAAAATATTATTTATCATCTCTATCAGATCTCACTCGTAAGTGACCGTGAAGAGATTGCAACCCCTAATCGCGTTGGTTGCGAGTAGCTATTGTTTTGTGTAGGTACGAGGGACTTGTGCGTGGTCTCCTACTGGATTGATTCCTTGGTTCCCAAAAACTGAGGGAAATACTTACGCTACTTTACTGCATCATCCTCTCCTCTTCGGGGAAATCCAACATAGTGCTCAAGAGGTAGCAAGAAGAATTTCTAGCGCCGTTGCAGGGGAGGCTCACGCAAGCAAGTCAACCATACCAAGTACCCATCACAATCCCTATCTCTTGCATTACATTATTTGCCTCTCGTTTTCCTCTCTCCCACTTCACCCTTGACGTTTTATTCGCCATCTCTTTCCCAATCTCCTCCTCTCTTTCCCGTTTTTCTTTTTCCCTTTTCCTTTTTGTTTGCTTGTGTGTTAGTTTGCTTGTCACGATGGCACTCCCTAAATTTGGTGATCTTCACCTTAAAAGGCTAGTGGAGATCGAAAGTAATGTTAGAAAGTTTATGGTTTTGCGAGCATAATAATTTCTTTAGAAACGAGCTTAGGGAACAAAAAGGTTTTATGAGTTATATGAATAAAGAACTCGATGATATGTCTAAAGAATTCGATGGTATAAGAGCCCAAATTGCTCGTCTTGAAAAGATGACTGCTGAAATTTCGGATATGCAAGCTACCTTAGTCAATAAGATGGCCGCTAAACCGAATTCCTATGAAAATCAGGTTGAAGATCTAAAAGTTATTGATGTGTCCCCCATTAAATCTTTGTTTTGCAATATGAATCTTGATGAAACTGAATATGATCTTCCTTTACCTAGAAGACGTTCTAACAATTCGGAGTTTCTAGATCTTGATGATGAAATTGATGAAAGTGGGATTGAAATAAATAGAAACTGAGATGTTGCTAAACCCACTATTTTGGATCTCAAGGAATTTAATTATGAGAATTGCTCTTTGATTGGTTGTATTTCCTTGTTGCAATCCGTTCTAGATTCTCCTCATGCTTATAGTCAAAATAAGGCCTTTACCGAACACATTGTTGATGCCTTGATGCAATCTTATGAAGAAAAACTTGAGTTGAAAGTTTCTATCCCTAGAAAACTCTATGATGAGTGGGAACCTACTATTAAAATTAAAATTAAAGATTATGAGTTTCATGCTTTGTGTGATTTGGGTGCTAGTGTCTCTACTATTCCCAAAGCTTTGCGCGATTTGCTAGATTTCCGTGACTTTGATGATTGCTCTCTAAACTTGCACCTTGCGGATTCCACTATTAAAATGCCTATGGGAAGAATTATGATGTTCTTATTGTTGCAAATAGGAATTATGTGCCCGTAGATTTTATCGTTCTTGATATATATTGCAATCCTTCATGTCCTATTATTCTTGGTAGACCTTTCCTTAGAACGATTGGTGCAATTATTGATATGAAAGAAGGGAATATTAGATTCCAATTTCCCTTAAATAAGGGCATGGAACACTTCCCTATAAAGTAAATAAAATTACCATATGAATCTATCATGAGAGCCACTTATGGATTGCCTAACAAAGATGGCAATACCTAGATCTATCCTTGCTTTTATGCCTAGCTAGGGGCGTTAAACGATAGCGCTTGTTGGGAGGCAACCCAATTTTATTTTGTGTTTCTTGTTTTTGCTTCTGTTTAGGAATAAATAATCCATCTAGCTTCTGTTTAGATGTGGTTTTGTCTTTTAATTAGTGTTTGTGCCAAGTAGAACCTATAGGATAACCTACGATGATAGTTGATTTGATTCTGCTGAAAAACAGAAACTTTGCGCACACGAATATAATTTTGTTAAATCACAGGAATGTGCTTTTGCGTCGATTATTTTTGCTGCTGTTCAATAAACAAATTGCCAGGACTTCCTATTTTGGTAGAATTTTTAGAGTTCCAGAAGTCTGCGTTAGTTACAGATTGCTACAGATTGTTCTGTTTTTGACAGATTCTGTTTTGCGTGTGTTGTTTGCTTATTTTGATGAATCTATGGCTAGTAAAATAGTTTATAATCCATAGAGAAGTTGGAATGCAGTAGGTTTAACACCAATATAAATAAAGAATTAGTTCATTAGAGTACCTTCAAGTAGTCTTTTGTTTTCTTTCTCTAACGGAGCTCACGAGATTTCTGTTGAGTTTTGTGTTGTGAAGTTTTCAAGTTTTGGGTGAATTTTTTTGATGGATTATGGAACAAGGAGTGGCAAGAGCCTAAGCTTGGGGATGCCCATGGCACCCCCAAGATAATCCAAGGACACCAAAAAGTCAAAGCTTGGGGATGCCCCGGAAGGCATCCCCTCTTTCGTCCACTTCCATCGGTAATTTACTTGGAGCTATATTTTTATTCACCACATGATATGTGTTTTTCTTGGAGCGTCTTGTATTATTTTTGTCTTTGCTTGTTAGTCTACCACAATCATCCTTGTTGTACACACCTTTTGAGAGAGCCATACATGATTTGGAATTTGTTAGAATACTCTATGTGCTTCACTTATATCTTTTGAGCTTGATAGTTTTGCTCATAGTGCTTCACTTATATCTTTTGAGCTTGATAATTTTTGTTATAGTGCTTCACTTATATCTTTTAGAGCACGGTGGTGGATTTGTTTTAAATAAACTATTGATCTCTCATGCTTCACTTAGATTATTTTGAGAGTCATTAATAGCATGGTAGTTTGCTTAATGTTAATATAGTTAGTGTTCAAGATATGTGAAACTTTCTTTTGAGTAAATTGAATACTAAGATAAGTTTGATGCTTGATAATTGTTTTGAGATATGGAGGTGATAATATCAAAGTCGTGCTAGTTGGGTGATTGTGAATTTGAGAAATGCTTGTGTTGAAGTTTGTAAGTCCCGTAGCATGCACGTATGGTTAAAGTTGTGTAACAAATTTGAAACATGAAGTGTACCTGGCTTGTGCATCCTTATGAGTGGCGGTCGGGGACGAGCGATGGTCTTTTCCTACCAATCTATCCCCCTTGGAGCATGCGCGTAGTACTTGATTTTTGATGGCTTCTAAATTTTTGCAATAAGTATATGAGTTCTTTTGACTAATGTTGAGTCCATGGATTATACACACTCTCACCTTTCCGCCTTTTCTAGCCTCTTCGGTACCGTGCATTGCCCTTTCTCACCTTCAGAGTTAGTGTAGACTTCGCCGGTGCATCCAAACCCCATGATACGATACGCTCTATCACACATAAACCTCCTTATATCTTCCTCAAAACAGACACCATACCTACCTATTATGGCATTTCCATAGCCATTCCGAGATATATTGCCATGCAACTTTCAACCGTTCCGTTCATCATCATCATGACATACATTACTTTTGTCATATTGCCATTGCATGATCATGTAGTTGACATCGTATTTGTGGCAAAGCCACCATGCATTATTTTTCATACATGTCACTCTTGATTCATTGCACCATCCCGGTACACCACCGTAGGCATTCTTATAGAGTCATATCTTGTTCTAAGTTATGAGTTGTAATCCTTATGTTGTAATCAATAGAAGTGTGATGACTTTCATTGTTAGAGCACTGCCCAAAAAGAAAAAAAAGAAAAAAAGAAAGGCCAAAAGAAAAAAAGGAAAGGCCCAAAAAGAGAGAGAAGAAAAAAAAGGAAAAAAAAGAAAAAAAAGGGGGCAATGCTACTATCTCTTTTTCCACACTTGTGCTTCAAAGTAGCACCTTGTTCCTCATGTAGTGAGTCTCATATATTGTGCTTCAAAGTAGCACCTTATTCTTCATGTAGTGAGTCTCATAAGTTGTCTTTTTTATACTAGTGGGAATTTTTCATTATAGAACTTGGCTTGTATATTCCTACGATGGGCTTCCTCAAATGCCCTAGGTCTTCATGAGCAAGAGAGTTGGATGCACACCCACTAGTTTTCTTTTGTTGAGCATTCATAGCTCTAGTGCATCCATTGCATGGCAATCCCTACTCCTCATGTTGACATCAATTGATGGGCATCTCCATAGCCCGTTGATTATCCTCGTCAATGTGAGACTTTCTTCTTTTTTTGTCTTCTCCACACAATCCCCATCATCATATTCTATTCCACCCATAGTGCTATATCCATGGCTCGCGCTCATGTATTGCGTGAAGGTTGAAAAAGTTTGAGATTATTTGAGTATGAAACAATTGCTTGGCTTGTCATCGAGGGTATAGAAGTTGGGAACATATTTGTGTGACGAAAATGAAGCATAGCCTAACTATATGATTTTGTAGGGATGAACTTTCTTTTGCCATGCTATTTTGAGAAGACATGATTGCTTTGATTAGTATGCTTGAAGTATTATTATTTTTGGGTCAATATGAACTTTTGTCTTGAATCTTTCGGATCTGAATATTCATATCACAATTAAGAAGATTTATATTGAAATTATGCCAAAGTATCACTCCGCATCAAAAATTCCTTTTTATCACCTACTCGAGGACGAGCAGGAATTAAGCTTGGGGATGCCTGATACGTCTCCAACGTATCTATAATTTTTGATTGCTCCATGCTACTTTATCTACTGTTTTGTACTATATTGAGGTTTATTTTCCACTTTTATATTATTTTTGGGACTAACCTATTAATTGGAGGCCCAGCCCAGAATTGTTGTTTTTTGCCTATTTTAGTGTTTCGAAGAAACGGAATATCAAACGAAGTCCAAACGGAATGAAACCTTCGGGAACGTGATTTTCTCACCGAACGTGATCCAGGAGACTTGGACCCTGCTCCAAGGAACAAAAGAGGCGGTCACGAGGGTGGAGGGCGCCCCCCTGGGCACGCCCCCCTACCTCGTGGGCCCCCTGTTGCTCCACTGACGTACTCCTTCCTCCTATATATGCCTACGTACCCCCGACAGATCAGATACGGAGCCAAAAACCTAATTCCACCGCTGCAACTTTCTGTATCCACGAGATCCCATCTTGGGGCCTGTTCTAGAGCTCCGCTGGAGGGGGCATCTACCACGGAGGGCTTCTACATCAACACCATAGCCTCTCTGATGAAGTGTGAGTAGTTTACTTCAGACCTTCGGGTCCATAGCTAGTATCTAGATGGCTTCTTCTCTCTTTTTGGATCTCAATACAATGTTCTCCCCCTCTCTTGTGGAGAACTATTCGATGTAATCTTCTTTTTACGGTGTGTTTGTTAAGACCGATGAGTTGTGGGTTTATGATCCAGTATTATCTATGGAAAATATTTGAATCTTCTCTGAATTCTTTTATGTATGATTGAGTTATCTTTGCAAGTCTCTTCAAATTATCGGTTTGGTTTGGCCAACTAGATTGGTAGTTCTTGCAATGGGAGAAGTGCTTAGCTTTGGGTTCAATCTTGCGGTGTCCTTACCCAGTGACAGAAAGGGTTGCAAGGCACGTATTGTATTGTTGCCATCGAGGATAACAAGATGTTTTTTTATCATATTGCATGAATTTATCCCTCTACATCATGTCATCTTGCTTAAGGTGTTACTCTATTTTTAACTTAATACTCTAGATGCATGCTGGATAGCGGTCGATGAGTGGAGTAATAGTAGTAGATGCAGAATCATTTCGATCTACTTGTCTTGGACGTGATGCCTATATACATGATCATTGCCTAGATATACTCATAACTATGCTCAGCTCTATCAATTGCTCAACAGTAATTTGTTCACCCACCGTAGAATATTTATGCTCTTGAGAGAAGCCACTAGTGAAACCTATGGCCCCCGGGTCTATTCTCATCATATCAATCTCTATCGCTTTATTTACTTGCTTCGTTTTTACTTTGCCTTTTACTTTTCACTTTGCATCTATCTATCAAAAATACCAAAAATATTATTTATCATCTCTATCAGATTTCACCCTCGTAAGTGACCATGAAGGGATTGACAACCCCTAATCGTGTTGGTTACGAGTAGCTATCGTTTTGTGTAGGTATGAGGGACTTGTGCGTGGTCTCCTACTGGATTGATACCTTGGTTCTCAAAAACCGAGGGAAATACTTACGCTACTTTACTGCATCATCCTCTCCTCTTCGGGGAAATCCAACGCAGTGCTCAAGAGGTAGCAAGAAGAATTTCTAGCGCCGTTGCCGGGGAGGCTCACGCAAGCAAGTCAACCATACCAAGTACCCATCACAATCCCTATCCCTTGCATTACATTATTTGCCTCTCGTTTTCCTCTCCCCCACTTCACCCTTGCTGTTTTATTCGCCCTCTCTTTCCCAATCTCCTCCTCTCTTTCCCGTTTGCCTTTTTCCCTTTGCCTTTTTGTTTGCTTGTGTGTTAGTTTGCTTGTCACGATGGCACTCCCTAAATTTGGTGATCTTCACCTTAGAAGGCTAGAGGAGATCGAAAGTAATGTTAGAAAGTTTATGGTTTTGCAATTTGAGCATAATAATTTCTTTAGAAACGAGCTTAAGGAACAAAAAGGTTTTATGAGTTATACGAATAAAGAACTCGATGATATGTCTAAAGAATTCGATGGTATAAGAGCCCAAATTGCTCGTCTTGAAAAGATGACTGCTGAAATTTCGGATATGCAAGCTACCTTAGTCAATAAGATGGCCGCTAAACCGAATTCCTATGAAAATCAAGATGAATATCTAAAAGTTATTGATGTGTCCCCCATTAAATCTTTGTTTTGCAATATGAATCTTGATGAAACTGAATATGATCTTCCTTTACCTAGAAGGTGTTCTAAGAATTCGGAGTTTCTAGATCTTGATGATGAAATTGATGAAAGTGGGATTGAAATAAATAGAAACCGAGATGTTGATAAACCCACTATTTTGGATCTCAAGGAATTTAATTATCAGAATTGCTCTTTGATTGGTTGTATTTCCTTGTTGCAATCCGTTCTAGATTCTCCTCATGCTTATAGTCAAAATAAGGCCTTTACCGAACACATTGTTGATGCCTTGATGCAATCTTATGAAGAAAAACTTGAGTTGAAAGTTTCTATCCCTAGAAAACTCTATGATGAGTGGGAACCTACTATTAAAATTAAAATTAAAGATTATGAGTTTCATGCTTTGTGTGATTTGGGTGCTAGCGTCTCTACTATTCCCAAAGATTTGTGCGATTTGCTAGATTTCCGTGACTTTGATGATTGCTCTCTAAACTTGCACCTTGCGGATTCCACTATTAAAAATTCTATGGGAAGAATTAATGATGTTCTTATTGTTGCAAATAGGAATTATGTGCCCGTAGATTTTATCGTTCTTGGTATAGATTGCAATCCTTCATGTCCTATTATTCTTGGTAGATCTTTCCTTAGAACGATTGGTGCAATTATTGATATGAAAGAAGGGAATATTAGATTCCAATTTCCTTTAAAGAAGGGCATGGAACACTTCCCTAGAAAGAAAATAAAATTACCATATGAATCTATCATGAGAGACACTTATGGATTGCCTATCAAAGATGGCAATACCTAGATCTATCCTTGCTTTTATGCCTAGCTAGGGGCGTTAAACGATAGCGCTTGTTGGGAGGCAACCCAATTTTATTTTGTATTTTTTGTTTTTGCTTCTGTTTAGGAATAAATAATCCATCTAGCTTCTGTTTAGATGTGGTTTTGTCTTTCAATTAGTGTTTGTGCCAAGTAAAACCTATAGGATAACCTACGATGATAGTTGATTTGATTCTGCTGAAAACAGAAACTTTGCACACACGAATATAATTTTGTTAAATCACAGGAATGTGCTTTTGCGTAGATTATTTTTGGTGCTGTTCAATAAACAAATTTTCCAAGACTTCCTATTTTTGTAGAATTTTTAGAGTTCCATAAGTCTGCGTTAGTTACAGATTGCTACAGACTGTTCTGTTTTTGACAGATTCTGTTTTGCGTGTGTTGTTTGCTTATTTTGATGAATCTATGGCTAGTAAAATAGTTTATAATCCATAGAGAAGTTGGAATACAGTAGGTTTAACACCAATATAAATAAATAATGAGTTCATTACAGTACCTTGAAGTAGTCTTTTTCTTTCTTTCTCTAATCTGTTAGGTTTTGTGTTGTGAAGTTTTGAAGTTTTGGGTGAATTTTTTTGATGGATTATGGAACAAGGAGTGGCAAGAGCCTAAGCTTGGGGATGCCCATGGCACCCCCAAGATAATCCAAGGACACCAAAAAGTCAAAGCTTGGGGATGCCCCGGAAGGCATCCCCTCTTTCGTCCACTTCCATCGGTAATTTACTTGGAGCTATATTTTTATTCACCACATGATATGTGTTTTGCTTGGAGCATCTTGTATTATTTGTGTCTTTGCTTGTTAGTCTACCACAATCATCCTTGTTGTACACACCTTTTGAGAGAGCCATACATGATTTGGAATTTGTTAGAATACTCTATGTGCTTGACTTATATCTTTTGAGCTTGATAGTTTTGCTCATAGTGCTTCACTTATATCTTTTGAGCTTGATAATTTTTGCTCTAGAGCTTCACTTATATCTTTTAGAGCACGGTGGTGGATTTGTTTTAAAGAACTATTGATCTCTCATGCTTCACTTAGATTATTTTGAGAGTCATTAATAGAATGGTAGTTTGCTTAATGTTAATATAGTTAGTGTTCAAGATATGTGAAACTTTCTTTTGAGTAAATTGAATACTAAGATACGTTTGATGCTTGATAATTGTTTTGAGATATGGAGCTGATAATATCAAAGTCATGCTAGTTGGGTGATTGTGAATGTGAGAAATTCTTGTGTTGAAGTTTGTAAGTCCCGTAGCATGCACGTATGGTTAAAGTTGTGTAACAAATTTGAAACATGAAGTGTACCTGGCTTGTGCATCCTTATGAGTGGCGGTAGGGGACGAGCGATGGTCTTTTCCTACCAATCTATCCCCCTAGGAGCATGCGTGTAGTACTTGATTTTTGATGGCTTCTAAATTTTTGCAATAAGTATATGAGTTCTTTTGACTAATGTTGAGTCCATGGATTATACACACTCTCACCTTTCCGCCTTTGCTAGCCTCTTCGGTATCGTGCATTGCCCTTTCTCACCTTGAGAGTTGGTGCAAACTTCGCCGGTGCATCCAAACCCCGTGATACGATACGCTCTATCACACATAAACCTCCTTATATCTTCCTCAAAACAGCCACCATACCTACCTATTATGGCATTTCCATAGCCATTCCGAGATATATTGCCATGCAACTTTCCACCATTCCGTTCATCATCATCATGACATACATTACTTTTGTCATATTGCCATTGCATGATCATGTAGTTGACATCGTATTTGTGGCAAAGCCACCATGCATTATTTTTCATACATGTCACTCTTGATTCATTGCACCATCCCGGTACACCGCCGGAGGCATTCATATAGACTCATATCTTGTTCAAAGCTTCGAGTTGTAATCCTTATGTTGTAATCAATAGAAGTGTGATGACTTTCATTGTTAGAGCATTGCCCAAAAAGAAAAAAGAGAGAGAAAAAAAAGAGAAAGGCCAAAAGAAAAAAAAGGAAAGGCCCAAAAAAGAGAGAAAAGAAAAAAAAGGGAAAAAGGGGCAATGCTACTATCTCCTTTTCCACACTTGTGCTTCAAAGTAGCACCTTCTTCCTCATGTAGTGAGTCTCATATATTGTGCTTCAAAGTAGCACCTTATTCTTCATGTAGTGAGTCTCATAAGTTTTCTTTTTTATACTAGTGGGAATTTTTCATTATAGAACTTGGCTTGTATATTCCTATGATGGGCTTCCTCAAATGCCCTAGGTCTTCATGAGCAAGCGAGTTGGATGCACACCCACTAGTTTTCTTTTGTTGAGCATTCATAGCTCTAGTGCATCCGTTGCATGGCAATCCCTACTCCTCATGTTGACATCAATTGATGGGCATCTCCATAGCCCGTTGACTATCCTCGTCAATGTGAGACTTTCTTCTTTTTTTGTCTTCTCCACACAATCCCCATCATCATATTCTATTCCACTCATAGTGTTATATCCATGGCTCGCGCTCATGTATTGCGTGAAGGTTGAAATTTTTTGAGATTATTTGAGTATGAAACAATTTCTTGGCTTGTCATCGGGGGTATAGAAGTTGGGAACATCTTTGTGTGACGAAAATGAAGCATAGCCTAACTATATGATTTTGTAGGGATGAACTTTCTTTTGCCATGCTATTTTGAGAAGACATGATTGCTTTGATTAGTATGCTTGAAGTATTATTATTTTTGTGTCAATATGAACTTTTGTCTTGAATCTTTCGGATCTGAATATTCATATTACAATTAAGAAGATTTATATTGAAATTATGCCAAAGTATCACTCCGCATCAAAAATTCTTTTTTATCATTTACCTACTCGAGGACGAGCATGAATTAAGCTTGGGGATGCCTGATACGTCTAAAATGTATCTATAATTTTTGATTGCTCCATGCTACTTTATCTACTATTTTGGACTATATTGGGCTTTATTTTCCACTTTTATATTATTTTTGGGACTAACCTATTAACCGGAGGCCCAGCCCAGAATTGTTGTTTTTTGCCTATTTCAGTGTTTCGAAGAAACGAAATATCAAACGGAGTCCAAACGGAATGAAACCTTCGGGAACGTGATTTTCTCACTGAACATGATCCAAGAGACTTGGACCCTGCTCCAAGGAACAAAAGAGGCGGTCACGAGGGTGGAGGGCGCCCCCCTGGGCGCGCCCCCTACTTCGTGGGCCACCTGTTGCTCCACTGACGTACTCCTTCCTCCTATATATGCCTACGTACCCCCGACAGATCAGAGACAGAGCCAAAAACCTAATTCCACCGCCGCAACTTTCTATATCCACGAGATCCCATCTTGGGGCCTGTTCCGGAGCTCCGCCGGAGGGGGCATCTACCATGGAGGGCTTCTACATAACCACCATAGCCTCTCCGATGAAGTGTGAGTAGTTTACTTCAGACCTTCGGGTCCATAGCTAGTAGCTAGATGGCTTCTTCTCTCTTTCTGGATCTCAATACAATGTTCTCCCCCTCTCTTGTGGATAACTATTCGATGTAATCTTCTTTTTGCGGTGTGTTTGTTGAGACTGATGAGTTGTGGGTTTATGATCCAGTATTATCTATGGAAAATATTTGAATCTTCTCTGAATTCTTTTATGTATGATTTCGTTATCTTTGCAAGTCTCTTCAAATTATCCGTTTGGTTTGGCCAACTAGATTGGTAGTTCTTGCAATGGGAGAAGTGCTTAGCTTTGGGTTCAATCTTGCGGTGTCCTTACCCAGTGACAGAAAGGGTTGCAAGGCACGTATTGTATAGTTGCCATCGAGGATAACAAGATGGTTTTTTTTATCATATTGCATGAATTTATCCCTCTACATCATGTCATCTGGCTTAAGGCGTTACTCTGTTTTTAACTTAATACTCTAGATGCATGCTGGATAGCGGTCGATGAGTGGAGTAATAGTAGTAGATGCAGAATCATTTCGATCTACTTGTCTCGGACGTGATGCCTATATACATGATCATTGCCTAGATATACTCATAACTATGCTCAATTCTGTCAATTGCTCAACAGTAATTTGTTCATCCACCGTAGAATATTTATGCTCTTGAGAGAAGCCACTAGTGAAACCTATGGCCCCCGGGTCTATTCTCATCATATCAATCTCTATCGCTTTATTTACTTGCTTTGTTTTTACTTTACCTTTTACTTTTCACTTTGCATCTATCTATCAAAAATACCAAAAATATTATTTATCATCTCTATCAGATCTCACCCTTGTAAGTGACCGTGAAGGGATTGACAACCCCTAATTGCGTTGGTTGCGAGTAGCTATCATTTTGTGTAGGTACGAGGGACTTGTGCGTGGTCTCCTACTGGATTGATACCTTGGTTCTCAAAAACTGAGGGAAATACTTACGCTACTTTACTGCATCATCCTCTCCTCTTCAGGGAAATCCAACGCAGTGCTCAAGAGGTAGCCCCGGCATGACCATTGGAAGGAGCTCACATCTAGCACTTCTTTGGCCCCTGGTGGCCTCCTGATGATTTCCTCCAAAATGTATTTTTCTTTCATTTTTTTGGTCGCTGGAAAATAATCATTTCTATCATACAAAAATAGCAAAAAACTGCAACCCGCACTTGACGTTGGATTAATAGGTTAGTCTAATAAAAACAAAGAAAAGTGTCCCAAAATTATGTATAATGATATAAATTTAGCATGAAGAAGGCCGCGGTGCCTCCTCTGCCTCCCTCTCGGCACCGACGACTATGCCAAAATCTCCGGCAGCTATGCCGGCTCTCCCTCCTCTTCCAGCGACCATGTATGAGCTCAATTTTGACGAGTTCCCTAGTGAGGATGATGCGCTCAATGAAACTCCCAATTTGGTTTTTGTTCTTTTTGATTACTTTTATTTTGCAATTATTCAATTGAATGATGAATGATGTGATATTCATTACTACAATCTTTGTTGTTATTGTAGTGAGCAAATGGAGCCGGATGAGATGATCGAGTTCATGTCGCAATTGGTACAAAGCCACACCCTCGGCCTCAACGAAATTGCCATGTTACGGATAGCCAAGAAATGAAGAGTGCTGATGCCATGGAGGTCAACACACATACAATGAAGAAGAGATGGATAGTCAAGAAATGAGAAGGAGTGTCATGGCTGAAATATGTTTATGTTTTATTTGTTTGTTGGATTTGAAAGGATCGAGATGGACCTAGAGGAGGGGTGAATAGGTACAATTACAAATTTTAATTGTTACTTAGCAATTTTACACAATTTAACAGAAAATGAAAGTTCGCCTAACAATTGCAACGGTGCTTCTAGTACTAAGCAAGGAGAACAAATACATCAAGTATTAATATAGGCAAGTACAAAATTGTAAGTAAAGACTAAGAGATAAATAACCACAAGTAGGGAGCTGGGGTTAGGGATAACCGCAACTTCGAGAGACAAGGATGTATGCCGATGTTCACTTCCTTGGAGTGAGTTAGTCACCATTAGAGGGGTGGATATTACCATTAAGGCACACCAATGCCACGAAGGCTCACCCTATTCTCCCATTAAGACAACACCATGAAAGTGTTTCTCAACCACTAGTGGTAGACCTTGAGGTGATCTCCAAATCTTCACAAACTTTCCAGGGGCAATCACAATATTTGATTCCTCACCGAAGAGCTCCTACCACCTAGGAGTCTCCAACCTAAAAGAGTAACAAGATCAAGGGGAAACGCTCAAGACTTGCTCAAATCCCAAATTCCATTGCTCACAAGAGGGAGAGGAAGATGATCTATCTTTTGATTGGAATAACACTCAAGAATCCTCACAAATGCACTTGGGATCTAGGATTTGGTGTTAGAACAAGAGAGTAGGCGCAGTAGGGTTCTTGGGGATCTTTTGAATGTATTGATCAACTCTCTACCGGATTGGTAGAGGGGTATTTATAGTGGGAGGCAAGACTAGCTGTTGGAGCAACTTAAACTGGGAAGTTACCGGCCGTCCGGACTCAAAACACGTGCCAGACGTCCAACAGAACGGTTGGACGTCCAGTCGCTGGTAGGATCAAATGGGCGGTTTAAGAGAGAATATAGGCATGCATAGTGTATTTTCGGACGTCAGGAAAAATGACGGTCGTCCGGCGATGACCGGAAATCTGTTATTTCTATATAGCATCCACCGGATTTCCGGACAAGGTCGAACGTTCAAAGACAGGGGCCACCATACGTGCGGAGAGGACCGAACATCCATCAATTTGGCTTTGTGATAGAGGCATCGGATTTCCGGCGAGTACCGGGCGTCCGGTGAGTAGAGAGAGGCCAGACATCCAGTGAGACAGAGGCAAACAACTCAACCCTAGGGTAGATTTTGTGGTCAAAGTCAAGGGGAGACTAGGTATGAAATGTGGGTGTACGAAAGAGAGTAAGAAGGTATCGGCGGGTTTTGAGCAAGCCTTTCGCGAGACCCAATGATCCCCTCTTAATAGTTTGTGATCCCTATACTCAAGAGCAAACCGAAAAGAGCCTAAGCTATTTGTCTTGTTTCTCCATTTTTGAGCATTGTAGATTTATTAGACATGATCCACACATCAATCATTGAGAACAAAAACCTGAGATATACTTGACAAACATGATTAGTCCCCTATATGTATATTTGTCATCAACATCAAAATTTGATTAAGGGCATGATTGCACTTTCAGGATTGGACGAAGTTTGTTTATGTTTGCAGTGGTGTATCTTAATTATTTAAATTTATGTTGAAATATGGTGCATTTGCTTGGAATGTTTGTGCAAAAGTTTGAAAGAAAGAGCATACACTTTTTAGGGTATTAAGTTTCAGGGGAAGGTCTAGGTGTGGCAAAAGCTTAATGCCTTATATATTAGGGATTAAAGCTGGGGGTTTAGCAAATTATTGGATAGGCACATGGCATTTCAAGCCCCAAAGAGGTTGTGCCTTATTAGGAATTTGGTGAATCCCTCCTCTTCACCAATCCCCACATTCCCGCCCATCCCAATCCTCCACATTCCCTTGCACATAAAAATGTTGTTTGGCATGTGGGGGCTCCCTTTGTACTATTTGTTAATAAAAATGTGATCTTTACATCACATTTTGCAGCAGTTCATCACAGCAACAACATAATTTTGCATGCCTTGGAATTAATATCTGATGACAGCATCATAATTGTTCATAGCAACATGACTTGGAAACAATACATCATCTGTGATCTTTATACCACATCAATAATAGTTCATCACAATGACAACACTTCACCCCAAGAGTTAGCTAATTTTGCCACAGTGATAATGCTACACATAGTAATTGTACAATAGCCCATGATCCGTTATAATTTTGCAGACCAAGTAAGATTGGGAAATGATGTTGTTATACAGATGAATTGGTCGTTCGATGCCATTCTCATCAACCTTTTAAGTGCCTAAAAGTTTATCCAACTTGTTTAGTATTGCTTCTTTGGGTGCCTGGAACTCGATAAAACAAAAAGAGATGAATATGCTTGTTGGTGCTTTCCGTTTTTCAAAAACTTATTTAGTTTTGCTTCTTTGACTATCACAGTAGCATGACAATATGCAAATCATTTCCTAGGAGTTTCATATTTAGTATTACCGAGGAAATAATCTCCGGTTAAGTATTGCACTCCGGCTAGCATGCTGGAGCATCGGGAAAAATACACACCAGGAACCTTGCACGCAAGAAGAAACCATTTCTTACTCTCATCTACTAAAATTTCAGACAGGGCATTGACGGATGTACAAACTATGTGCATACAGTTTTGCATATGTACAAACAGGTGTGCATATATACAAAATTTGACCGTGCAATTGCTAATTGATCACTCAAGAGCTTGTACAAATTATCCAAAGATATGTGAAAATTCTTCAACCGCAATTATATTTATTCTCCAATGGTATCAGATCAAATGGAGATTTACAACTGAGGTAAGGTATCATGTGACTCATACTCATGTACGTCTAAACCATCGTACTCGGCACAAGAATCAAAACAAAGAAGGAAGTTTCAAAATATACAGGAGAAAGAAATATATAACCAGCTTTCAAGCATACGCCAAGCAGTAAAACAACAAAATTTACTATTTCATGACACCAAATGGAGGTGGTGTTCCCACAATCATTGTCAGAAAACTATCCATCGGCTAGCCACAATAGTATCGCCATCAAACAGCCACGATCTAGGAAGAGATGCAAAGGCGGCCTAGGATGAAGTGAACTTGGTGACATCCATGGTGCTCTTGGAGGCGGTGTGCATGGCAAGCTCGCTGGGGAGAACAATGGGCATGAAGTTCTGTACCTCACAGGAGGTGGCATCCATGGTGGATGGAGGCAACAAGCCATAGGGGAGGGGAGAGCAAGGGTGGTTCATCGCATCAGACGAATCAAGAAGCAAGGGTGGCAGTCGTGGAGGAGCTCGTGGTGGTGCCAGCCCTACAACTAGAGGGTGGAAGAGAGGGGAGGGGAGGAGAGTGGTTTGAGATGACCTCTGGGGAGTCGTCGGCGAAGGAAAGGTGGCGGTTCATCGAAGGAGGGAGCAAAGTCTCCATTCTTGTTGTGCTTTTTTCAAAACAATCTTTTAGGTTTTATTCATCACAATAATTCTTACAGGGATTAAACTGGCATAGAGTGAGACTCCTAGCCATACATGACGACCACTAGTAACCATAACATAGCAAGATTATAAGCTTACATATTAGAACTCCTATCTCCATGCACTAAATTAAATCCAAAAAAGCATTCCCCCTTGCTGCAATCTCCCTAATGATAGCTCCTGTATCACACTCTGCAACTGATTAATATCTTTCTCAGAATGAGAGCAATCTGAAGCAATGTGGATTTGTTGAAGACCAAGATCATTAGCGAGGGCACAAGCTACGAGCTATCAAGAATAAGTGGATCACTAGTAAAACCAAACTAATAGCCGAAGAGCCAGATAATACCATGTCTGGTTTCTGCAAACAGCCGCAATAGTGGCACCTATGCCATACCTCAAAACTCGGACATCAACATTTGCTTTGTCCATTCCCATCGAAGGAGGGGTCCATCTTGCGTACCACCTAAAAGTTATTTTTCTAATTTTAATCTATTGAGTCACCACGGTGTCAGCACAAACAACCCCAGAAAGTACACTACGACAACACCATATGATTTTCATCATTCTAACCTTAATATATTGAGTCACCACGGGTGTCTCGGTAAGTTATACTACAATATGCATCATGCAATCTCATTAACTCCCAAAAGATTCAATCCAACATAAAGAAACTCATAGATGAGCAAGATTTAATTCACCACAAACATAATACGAAGGGAACACATCACATAATTCAACTCTATTAACAAAGCCCATGATTACAATAAAGATCGCAACTCACATAATCAAGGGAGAGAGATAAAACACATGGCTAATGAGTGAAAATCTCTTGCACTCTTGGTGAAAATCTTCATCCCCTTGGAGCGCCACCTTGGT